>NC_086449.1:195646007-195738507 GCF_028390025.1 Pseudophryne corroboree | reverse complement strand
GTAGGCTGTCTGGGCAACAGCATACCTGCGACGTGGGAGTTAGGGGGGGGGGGGAAGGACTGTCACCGGCCTTGCGAGGTGCAGAGCCGCTTCCCCGCTGCAGGACCACCGTCCTGAGGGGCAGTTTGTTCAGCGGGGCACTGCGCCTTAGCTGTTGCAGTCGCAGCACGCCGCTTACCCCTAATGCTGCTTGAAGGTGACATCGGTAGTGAGTACACACCGGGGGCCCCACTAGGGAGGTCCCCGGTTCAAAGTGCAGCTGATCATGGGCGCGAAGTACGGGTCCCGCTAGGATCCCCCGTGACTACACTGGCTCAAACATGCTTAACCAAGCACTTGTGTGAGGTTTTAAGCTTAGGGGAGACTTTGCCAGTATATATATTATGTATAGCTCCGGCGCCATTGGAGGGGGCGGAGCTTCCTCAGAACGGGATCGGCGACGTTAGGCGTCTTCCTCTGCTTACGGAAGCCATCAGCAGCACACACTCAGCGCTTCCTGCCTCAAAGACGCGCTGGAAACTGGTACGGGGTGTAGCTAAAGGGGGATAGCCACTGTTGTACACTATTCTGAGCCTATTCAGGACTACATTTATTAGTGTTATTGTGATACAGAGCTGACAGTCTCACTAAGGCTGTGCAGCTCCGGGTGTGCTGGTATTTCTCCCTCTGTGTGTCTCCTCTCACATACAGTAGGAAAAGCAGGCTTGCATTATAAGTGTCTGTGTGTATGTGTTTGTACTTAACGTGAATATGGGTAAGCACAACCTGTGCAGTATCTGTCACACCAGATTCTCTCCATTGTCTACAGGGTCGTCTTAACAGCAGTGTAGGCCCCTGGGCACAGCAATGCACTGTGCCCCCTACCGATCCTCCAGCGGTAGGTGTGGGGGGTGCTATCAGTGGGTGGTAGGAGGTGTTCTATCTTCCGCTCAGTATGTAGGACTTGGAGCAGTAATTTCTGCTAATTACTCCTTTACTGCACAGATGGTGGAGATGGGGAGGGAGAGAGAGAACACTAAGCTGTAGGAGAGGCATTGAGCTGAATGAATGGTCCCTGGTACATGACTTCCAGGGTGGTATGGGGGGTGTAATTCTCAGGGGAGGGGTGGATAGTGGAGTGGACTTAATATTCATCATTTTCCGGTCAGAGGGCAGCTTGCTTGACTGCAGATGTCTCCAGTTCCTGGAAAAAGATTTTCAGGAGGTACTGGGGACTAGGGGATCAGAGTTCAGGAGGCAGAGCAATCCACCGGTGAAAATATAAAACTGCATACCAGGCATGTGGAGCTGGAGCAGGGACCAGCTGCTGGAAGGCTTATATCTCCAGTTCTGGGCACAGTAGAATCAAGCTGCCAGTGTCCACTGAAAGGGAATGGGTCCCATATTTTGGAGAGCCCGCTAAGAAAAGCTATAAGTCAGACAGAACCCAAGATATCTGGCTGGGAAGAGCAATTAACAGTCTTGGATGGGGACCACTGCTTCGAGGTTCGATATCTCTGGTTCCCCAGGGCCGATTTTAAAAAATCTGGTACCCATGGAAAGAGGGGACCCTCAGCTATCAGCCTAGGGCCCTTAGACTCCTGGGGCCCTTGGGCAGGAGCCCTTTGAGCCCATACGAAAAGACGGCCCTGATTGTCTAATGATTCTGTTTCCTGTGAGCAATGTAGTCAATATTCACAAATTAGTGAAGAGGCTGGGGGAGATATGATGTCAGATATGCCTTCCCAGCTCACTGCTAATGTGCAGAAAACTCTGCTACTGCAACAAGCTGTTGCAGACTTAGCTGCTAGGGCTGTTGCACAGGTCCCCGGACGCGGGGTTTACCTGCTCTGCTTTCTGATACAGATGATGATGGGGATGACCCGGATCCCATTAGTGGGGATACTGATTCTATTCAGGGTATTGAACCCCCTCATTTTGGCTATAAGGGATGTGTTGCAGCTCCCTCTAGATGATGCTTCTTCGCAGCAATTGTTTTTCTTTGCCTGAATCTCCAGCGTTAGATGAATTATTCAAACAGGCCTGGAAGAATCCAGACAAAATTTTTTAAAGTGTTCAAAAAGTTTTTGCGCACTTTCCCATTTGCTCATCAAGGTAGAAAGTTTTGGGAGGAACCCCCTGGGCTGGATGTCTCTGTCTCTCGCCTGTCTAAAAAGGCGGTGTTGCCTGCCCCAGGCTCCTTTACCATGAAGGATCCTGGGGATAGAAAAATAGAAATTACCCTAAAATCTATATACACTGCAGCCGGCCTTTCCCAAAGACCAGCTTTGGAGGCTATGCAAGTTACGTTTCAACAGGCTATCCAAAAATTGGTCCAATACCACGTCATTGTTCCAGTACCTCTACCGCAACGCGGCAAAGGGTTTTACTCAAACCTGTTTGTGGTGCCGAAGCCAGACGGTTCGGTCAGACCCATTCTGAATCTGAAAGCCTTGAATCCTTATTTAAAGGTGTTCAAGATGGAATCCCTGCGTGTAGTGATTGCGGGCCTGGAAGACCAGCAATTTATGGTCTCCTTGGATATCAAGGATGCCTATCTCCACATTCTGATTTGGCATCCTCATCAGGCATACCTTCTAGTTCCAGGCACTGCCCTTCGGCCTGTCAACAGCACCGAGGGTATTCACGAAGGTGATGTCGGAGATGATGCTGATGATGCTTCAACTCCGGATCCAAGGGATAAATGTGGTGCCTTATCTAGACGATCTCCTGATAAAGGCAAGATCCAGGGAACTTTTGATGCACCATATCGACCGCACCATCCGTTTTCTGCCCGACCATGGGTGGATCCTCAACTTAAAGAAGTCCCACTTGGAGCCACCTCAGAGGCTCCTGTTCCTGGGGTTGTTGCTGGATACTGTAGCACAGAAGGTGTTTTTACCAGAGGACAAGGCGAGAACACTGCAGGAGAGGGTCCGCATGGTGCTCCGACCTGTTCACGTTTCCATCCATCTTTGCATCAGATTGTTGGGGAAGATGCTCGCCTCATACGAAGCGATCCAATATGGGAGGTTCCACGCCAGAACATTTCAATTGGATCTCCTGAGCAAGTGGTCCGGATCACATATCCAGATGCACCGGATAATTTGGCTGTCACCTCAGGCCAGGATTTCCCTCGTGTGGTGGCTTCAGTCCTCCAATCTCCTTCAGGGCCGGAGTTTCGGAATTCAGGATTGGACCCTCTTCACAACGGATGCGAGCCTGTGAGGATGAGGAGCTGTCACCCAAGGGCCGCAGTTCCAGGGCAGGTGGTCTTCCCGCAAAAGCCTCCAATCAACATTCTGGAACTTCGGGCGATCTACAATGCTTTACTTCAAGCGTCTCCTCTGCTGAAGGATCACGCAATCCAGGTACAGTCTGACAAAGCCACGGCAGTGGCGTATATCAATTGACAAGGAGAAACAAAAAGCAGAGCCTGCATGCGAGAGGTGTCAAAGATACTCCTCTGGGCGGAAAAAAAACGCAAGACCCATGTCAGCAATCTTCATTCTGGGTGTGGACAACTGGGAGGCGGACTTCCTGAGTCGTCACGATCTCCACCTGGGGGGAGTGGGGTCTCCACCATCTGGTGTTCCGGCAGATCATCGATCGGTGGGGTTTCCCACAAATAGACATGATGGCTTCTCGTCTTAACAAGAAACTTCCCTGGTATTGCTTGCGGACCAGGGACCCTCAAGTGAGGGCTGTGGATGCACTGGCGTCGTCTTAGCCGTACCAGCTGGTCTACCTGTTTCCTCCGATCCCATTGCTCCCAAGAGTGCTAAAGCGAATCAGGAATCAAGTTGTCCAGGCAATTCTGATTGCCCCGGATTGGTGTCCGTCGAAGACCCTTGGCCTCTACCACTAAGAAGCGATCTTCTTCAACAGGGACCGTTCGTCTACCCGGACTTACGACAACTTCGTTTGACGGCATGGAGGTTGAGCGGAACGTCCTAGCTCACAAGGGCCTTTTCAAAAAGGTTATTGCAACCATGGTCCAGGCCAGGAAACCTATGACGTCAAAACATTATCCTCATATCTGGAGGAGGTATATCTCTTGGTGCGAGGAATGCACATTTCCTCCTGCAGAGTTTCACTTGGGACATTTCTTGCAGGCTGGTGTGGATAAGGGCTTACGTCTGGGTTCCATTAAGGTCCAGATTTCAGCGCTCTCCAATTTCTTTCAGTAGAAATTGGCAGTGTTGCCAGAAGTTCAGACTTTCTTGCAAGGGGTACTCCATATACAACCTCCCTTTGTGCCGCCTAAGGCTTCCTGGGATGTGGATGTAGTGTTGAAATTTCTACAGTCCTCCTGGTTTGAACCTCTGATGACTGTAGAAGACAAGTACCTCACATGGATGACAGTGATGTTACTGGCCCTGGCTTCTGCTCGACTTGTTTCAGAATTGGGGGCCTTATCGTGTAAAAGTCCCTACTTGGTCTTTTACGAGGACAGAGCGGAGCTCCAGCCTAGACAGCAGTTCCTGCCGAAGGTTGTCTCCGCGTTTCATCTGAATCAACCTATTGTGATTCCGTCCAGTTCTGATGCTTCTGCCCCTCCGGAGGCATTGGATGCTGTGCGGGCCTTGAAGATATATGTCAAGCGTACAGCTGGGGTCAGAAAGTCGGATTCCTTGTTCGTTCTCTATGATGCGCAGAAAAAAGGTTGCTGTGCTTCAAAGCAGTCCATTGCTTGTTGGATTAGTCTTGCTATCCAACAGGCCTATGTGTTGGCAGCCTTACCTGTTCCACAGTCTCTAAAGACCCACTCTACTAGATCAGTGCGCTCTTCCTGGACGGCTGCCCGTGGAGTATCGGCCTTGCAACTGTGCCGAGCTGCTACCTGGTCGGGGAAGAACACTTTTATGAAGTGCTACAAATTTTGATACCCTGGCCAAAGAGGATACGGTGCTGCAGCAGTCTCTGCACGTTCCCACCTGTTCTGGAAGCTTTGGGACGTCTCCATCGTACTAGTTTCCCCCAATATCCCTTTTGAGAAAATAGGATTTTAATACCTACCGGTAAATCCTTTTCTCGTAGTCCATAAGGGATATTGGGCGCCCACCTCAGTGCGTGGACTTTTCTGCAGGTTCTTGTTCTATAGTTGCCTGTTCAGCTGTTGTTGTTACCAGCCGTTGCTGGTTATTGTATGTTAGTGGTGTGCTGATATGTAAATCTCACCACCCTTTCTGTTATGTTCCTTCTCTCATATATGTCCTTTCTCCTTCGGGCATGTTTTTTACCTATAACTGCCTGCGGGAGGGGGCATAGAGGGGAGGAGGCAGCACACCCAGTGAAGAAAATTTAAAGTGCACTGGCTCCTTTGGACCCTGTCTATATCCCATTGTACTAGTTTCCCCCAATATCCCTTATGTACTATGAGAAAAGGATTTACCAGTAGGTATTAAAATCCTATTTTTATCCCACTTTCCAAACCATCATGTTGGACACCAATTAAAAAAAGAAGTGCTTGGAAACCTCTTGTACTTGCATCTCAAGTCAGAAGTCCTCTGGATCCCTTGATAATTGCTACCTGAAGCAAGCTTTTTAGCCCTGAGCATGGTCTATATCACAGTTGGATAACCTCCTTTTTTTTAAGGTTCATTGCTTCAACTTCCATACCATTATAGTCAGTGGTGCTAACCTCTAATGGTGAAATACTACAGAAGTTTCCCTAGAGGGACCCACTGACCTCTTGAGAATGACTGACTTCTCCAGGTCCATTCTCCTGTGTTTTTTTTTTTTTTTGAGAATGCTTGGAAGCATTGTCAATAGCTGAAAGTCCTAAATAAGCTGTATGTCCCTGTATGTTTGTTCTCTCCAAGACTGCGGTTAGAAATAGTTTATTAAGAGTCTGTACTAGGAAATCGCCTGGTCCGGATGGGATTCCAGGGAAAGTGCTGCAGGGGTGTGCCAGTGAGTTGACCCAGATTTTTATTTTTAACTTTTTATCGGCAACTTGTGTAGTTCCAGAATGTTTTAAGTATACTACTGTTATTCCCCCCCACCCCCCGCCCTCCTCATAATGAAGAGCTTTGAGAGAATTGTAATTTACCTGTTGGGTTTGACAACCATCAATTTGCCTACAAGCGAAACAGGTCAGCGGAGGATGCTTTGTTGTCTGTGGTTCACTCTTCCCCTCTGTCATTTAGAAGGACCAAATACCTCTGTTAGAGTGCTCTTTGTTGATTTTAGCTCAGCTTTTAATATTATACTGCCAGTGACTTTGTTATCCAAACTGACAAGTTTGGGATTTTCTGTCATGTTATGTAATTGGATTTTAGACTTTTTAATTGGTAGGCCACAACAAGTGAAAATGGGTAATTTAATGTCCTCAAAATCAGTATGGGTACCCCCCAGGGGTGTGTTTGAAGTCCCCTTTTATTTTCTTTGTTTACCCATGATTGCATTCCTTAGAATTTGTATTACCCTGTCACAAGTTTGCTGATGACACCACTGTTGTGGGGCTCATCCCGGACAGTGACGAGAGGGCGTACTGTGACGATGTTGAGGCCTTGGTCAAGTGGAGCAACAGCAATGGCTTTATTTTGAATTTGAAAAAAACAAGATAATTATGGATTTTAGATGCCAAGGGAGATCTGAGCTGATACCTTTTTAACTATTGAGAACTTGAGCAAGTTGGATATTTTAAACTCTTGGGCACTGTTATTTCAGATTTGTTGTGGGCTACTAATATTGCATGTATTGCACAGAAAGCCCAGCAGCGCCTATTCTTCCTTAGGAAATTGCGCGCTGCAAACCTATCCAGGGCAAGTTTAGTTAGGTTTTATCGCTGTGTAATTGAAAGCGTGGTGACGTACTGTATTATAGTGTGCTATCGTAACAGCACCAAGGGTGAGCGGAAGATACTGGTGCGTGTTGTACATACAGCTATGAGTATCGTGGGCTGTGAGCTTCTGTCAACTGATGATATCTATGTTGATAACTGCCTCCGCAAAGGAAAAAGCATTGTACAAGATTTATCATCCTAACCATTGCATCTTATACCTTCTTCCTTCCGGTAGACGCTTCAGGTGTATTAGAACGAGAACATCTCGTTTTAAGTACAGTTTCTTTCCATCTGTTATTGTTCGCCTTAATTTGAACGGTGATTTGTAATGATTATGTGAATGTCCCAGATCTTAATTTTGTTTCTTTTTCTCTGACGTCCTAGTGGATGCTGGGAACTCCGTAAGGACCATGGGGAATAGACGGCTCCGCAGGAGACTGGGCACATCTAAAGAAAGAATTAGGACTATCTGGTGTGCACTGGCTCCTCCCCCTATGACCCTCCTCCAAGCCTCAGTTAGATTTCTGTGCCCGGCTGAGCTGGATGCACACTAGGGGCTCTCCTGAGCTCCTAGAAAGAAAGTATAATTTAGGTTTATTATTTTACAGTGAGACCTGCTGGCAACAGGCTCACTGCAGCGAGGGACTAAGGGGAGAAGAAGCGAACCTACCTAAGTGGTGGTAGCTTGGGCTTCTTAGGCTACTGGACACCATTAGCTCCAGAGGGATCGCACACAGGACCCGACCTCGTCGTCCGTTCCCGGAGCCGCGCCGCCGTCCCCCTTACAGAGCCAGAAGCAAGAAGGTCCGGAAAATCGGCGGCTGAAGACTTCTGTCTTCTCCAAGGTAGCGCACAGCACTGCAGCTGTGCGCCATTGTTCCTCATGCACACCACACACTGCGGTCACTGATGGGTGCAGGGCGCTGGGGGGGGGCGCCCTGAGCAGCAATAAATAACACCTTGGCTGGCAAACTGACACCATATATAGCCCCAGAGGCTATATAGGTGTATATTAACACCTGCCAGAAATCTTAAAATTGCGGGAGAAAGCCCGCCGAAAAAGGGGCGGAGCCATCTCCCTCAGCACACTGGCGCCATTTTTCCTCACAGCTCCGCTGGAAGGATCGCTCCCTGGCTCTCCCCTGCAGTCCTGCACTACAGAAAGGGTAAAAAAGAGAGGGGGGAGGGGGGGGGGGGGGCACATATTTAGGGGAAGTATAATATATATGCAGCTATAAGGGGAAAACACACTTTATAGGTGATATCCCTGTGGTATATAGCGCTCTGGTGTGTGCTGGCATACTCTCCCTCTGTCTCCCCAAAGGGCTTTGTGGGGTCCTGTCCTCTGTCAGAGCATTCCCTGTGTGTGTGTGCTGTGTGTCGGTACCGCTGTGTCGACATGTATGATGAGGAAAATGATGTGGAGGCAGAGCAAATGCCTGTAAGTGTGTTGTCACCCCCTGAAGGGTCGACACCTGTGTGGATGGACTTATGGAAGGAATTACGTGACAGTGTCAGCTCCTTACATAAAAGGCTTGACGACATAGGACAGCCGGCTACTCAGCTTGTGACTGTTCCAGCGTCTCAAATGTCATCAGGAGCTTTAAAACGCCCGCTACCTCAGATGGCAGACACAGATGTCGACACGGATACCGACTCCAGTGTCGACGACGATGAGACTAATGTACCCTCCAATAGGTCCACCCGTTACATGATTGAGGCAATGAAAAATGTATTACACATTTCTGATAGTACCCCAGGTACCACAAAAAAGGGTATTATGTTCGGTGAGAAAAAACTCCCAGTAGTTTTTCCTGCATCTGAGGAATTAAATGAGGTGTGTGTGGAAGCCTGGACTTCCCCCGATAAGAAATTGATAATTTCTAAACTGTTATTGGCAGCGTACCCTTTCCCGCCAGAGGATAGGTCACGTTGGGAAACATCCCCTAGGGTAGATAAAGCGCTTACACGTTTATCAAAACAGGTGGCACTACCGTCTCCGGATACGGCCGCCCTAAAGGATCCTGCCGATAGAAAGCAGGAAGCTACCCTAAAAGCTATATATACACACACGGGCATTATATTGCGACCAGCGATTGCATCAGCATGGATGTGCAGTGCTGCTGCCGCGTGGTCAGATTCCCTGTTGGATAATATTGATACCCTGGATAGGGACAATATTTTGCTGACAGTAGAGCATATAAAAGACGCTGTCTTATACATGCGTGATGCACAGAGGGATATTTGCCGGCTGGCATCAAAAATAAGTGCAATGTCCATTGCCGCCAGAAGGGGGTTATGGACTCGGCAGTGGTCAGGTGATGCCGATTCAAAAAGGCACATGGAAGTTTTGCCTTATAAGGGGGTGGAACTGTTTGGGGATGGTCTTTCAGACCTCGTTTCCACAGCTACGGCTGGGAAATCGACATTTTTGCCACAAGCTACCCCACAGCAAAAGAAAGCACCGTATTATCAAGTACAGTCCTTTCGGCCCCAAAAACACAAGAGGGCTCGAGGCGCGTCCTTTCTGCCGAGAGGCAAAGGTAGAGGGAAAAAGCTGCAGCATACAGCCAGTTCCCAAGAGCAAAAGTCCTCCCCCGCGTCCGGTAAGTCCACAGCATGACGCTGGGGCTTCACAGGCGGACCCGGGTACGGTGGGGGCCCGTCTCAGAAATTTCAGCACACAGTGGGCTCTCTCACAGGTGGATCCATGGACCCTTCAAGTAGTATCTCAGGGGTACAGGCTGGAATTCGAGACGTCCCCCCCCCCCCCCCCCCCCCGCCGTTTTCTAAAATCTGCCTTACCAGCAACTCCCTCTGCCAGGGAGGCAGTGTTGGTGGCTATCCAAAAACTGTATTCACAGCAAGTGATTGTCAAGGTACCCCTCCTTCAGCAAGGAAAGGGTTACTATTCCACAATGTTTGTGGTACCGAAACCGGACGGTTCGGTGAGACCCATCTTAAATTTAAAAGCCTTGAACACGTATATCAAAAGGTTCAAGTTCAAGATGGAATCGCTCAGGGCGGTTATTGCGAGCCTGGACGAGGGGGATTACATGGTCTCCCTGGACATCAAGGATGCGTACCTACATGTCCCCATTTACCCCCCTCACCAGGAGTACCTCAGATTTGTGGTACAGGACTGTCACTATCAGTTCCAGACGCTGCCGTTTGGGTTATCCACGGCGCCGAGGGTCTTTACCAAGGTAATGGCCGAAATGATGATACTCCTTCGCAAGAAGGGAGTTTTAATTATCCCGTACTTGAACGATCTCCTGATAAAGGCGAGGTCCAAAGAACAGTTGGTAGTGGGGGTAGCACTTTCTCGGGAAGTGCTACAACAGCACGGCTGGATTCTCAATATTCCAAAGTCACAGCTGGTCCCGACGACACGTCTTCTGTTCCTGGGAATGATTCTGGACACAGACCAGAAAAAAGTGTTTCTTCCAGTGGGAAAAGCCGAGGAGTTGTCATCTCTAGTCAGAGACCTCCTAAAACCGGGACAGGTGTCGGTACATCAATGCACACGAGTCCTGGGAAAAATGGTAGCTTCGTACGAAGCAATTCCATTCGGAAGGTTCCACGCAAGGACTTTCCAGTGGGACCTGTTGGACAAATCGTCCGGGTCCCATCTCCAGATGCAACAGCGGATAACCCTGTCGTCAAGGACCAGGGTGTCGCTGCTGTGGTGGCTGCAGAGGGCTCATCTACTAGAGGGCCGCAGATTCGGAATACAGGACTGGGTCCTGGTGACCACGGATGCCAGCCTTCTGGGCTGGGGGGCAGTCACACAGGGAAGAAATTTCCAAGGACTGTGGTCAGATCAGGAGATTTCGCTTCACATAAATATTCTGGAGCTAAGGGCCATCTACAATACCCTAAGCCAAGCAAGGCCCCTGCTTCAGAACCAGTCGGTACTGATCCAATCAGACAACATCACGGTGGTCGCCCATGTAAACAGACAGGGCGGCACAAGAAGCAGGAGGGCAATGGTAGAAGCCACAAGGATTCTCCGATGGGCGGAAAATCATGTGTTAGCACTGACAGCAGTGTTCATTCCGGGAGTGGACAACTGGGAAGCAGACTTCCTCAGCAGGCACGACCTCCACCCGGGAGAATGGGGACTTCATCCAGAAGTCTTCCAAATGCTGGTATACCGGTGGGAAAGACCACAGGTGGACATGATGGCGTCCCGCCTCAACAAAAAGCTAAAAAGATATTGCGCCAGGTCAAGGGACCCTCAGGCGATCGCTGTGGACGCTCTAGTAACACCGTGGGTGTACCAGTCGGTTTATGTGTTTCCTCCTCTGCCTCTCATTCCCAAGGTACTGAGAATAATACGAAGGCGAGGAGTGAAAACTATACTCGTGGTTCCGGATTGGCCAAGAAGAGCTTGGTACCCGGAACTTCAAGAGATGCTTTCAGAGGACCCTTGGCCTCTGCCGCTCAGACAGGACCTGCTGCAGCAGGGGCCCTGTCTGTTCCAAGACTTACCACGGCTGCGTTTGACGGCATGGCGGTTGAACACCGGATCCTGAAGGAAAAGGGTATTCCGGAGGAAGTCATTCCTACCCTGATCAAAGCCAGGAAGGATGTCACCGCAAACCATTATCACCGCATTTGGCGAAAATTTGTTGCGTGGTGTGAGGCCAGGAAGGCCCCAACGGAGGAATTTCAACTGGGTCGATTCCTGCATTTCCTGCAAACGGGTGACGTTGGGCCTCAAATTGGGGTCCATTAAGGTCCAGATTTCGGCCCTGTCGATTTTCTTCCAGAAAGAACTGGCTTCCCTGCCTGAAGTTCAGACTTTTGTCAAGGGAGTACTGCATATTCAGCCTCCTTTTGTGCCTCCAGTGGCACCTTGGGATCTCAATGTGGTTTTGGAGTTCCTGAAATCACATTGGTTTGAACCACTTAAGACTGTGGATTTGAAATATCTCACGTGGAAAGTGGTCATGCTGTTGGCCCTGGCTTCGGCCAGGCGTGTGTCAGAATTGGCGGCTTTGTCATATAAAAGCCCTTATCTGACTTTCCATATGGATAGGGCAGAATTGAGGACTCGTCCTCAGTTTCTCCCGAAGGTGGTATCAGCGTTTCACTTGAACCAACCTATTGTGGTGCCTGCGGCTACTGGGAACTTGGAGGATTCCAAGTTACTGGACGTAGTCAGGGCCCTGAAAATTTATGTTTCCAGGACGGCTGGAGTCAGGAAAACTGACTCGCTGTTTATCCTGTATGCACCCAACAAACTGGGTGCTCCTGCTTCTAAGCAGACTATTGCGCGCTGGATTTGTAGCACTATTCAGCTGGCGCATTCTGCGGTAGGACTACCGCAGCCTAAATCTGTAAAAGCCCATTCCACAAGGAAGGTGGGATCATCTTGGGCGACTGCCCGAGGGGTCTCGGCTTTACAACTTTGCCGAGCTGCTACTTGGTCAGGGGCAAACACGTTTGCAAAATTCTACAAATTTGATACCCTGGCTGAGGAGGACCTGGAGTTCTCTCATTCGGTGTTGCAGAGTCGTCCGCACTCTCCCGCCCGTTTGGGAGCTTTGGTATAATCCCCATGGTCCTTACGGAGTTCCCAGCATCCACTAGGACGTCGGAGAAAATAAGAATTTACTCACCGGTAATTCTATTTCTCGTAGTCCGTAGTGGATGCTGGGCGCCCATCCCAAGTGCGGATTGTCTGCAATACTTGTAAATAGTTATTGTTACACAAATCGGGTTATTATTGCGAGCCATCTGTTCAGAGGCTCCTTTTGTTATCATACTGTTAACCGGGGTTCCTATCACGAGTTATACGGTGTGATTGGTGTGGCTGGTATGAGTCTTACCCGGGATTTAAAATCCTTCCTTATTGTGTCAGCTCTTTCGGGCACAGTGTCCTAACTGAGGCTTGGAGGAGGGTCATAGGGGGAGGAGCCAGTGCACACCAGATAGTCCTAATTCTTTCTTTAGATGTGCCCAGTCTCCTGCGGAGCCGTCTATTCCCCATGGTCCTTACGGAGTTCCCAGCATCCACTACGGACTACGAGAAATAGAATTACCGGTGAGTAAATTCTTATTTTAACAATGACAATAAAAATATCTATCTAGCATATTCGATAAAATTACAGTTCTTTATGGTTTGGTTGCTATGGGCAACTTCTCCACTTTATCTTCTTGAAGGTTTGATAAACTTCCCGTTAATCAATCTAGACAGAACTAAACCATCCAAGCTCTGAAATGCTTCCCTGCAAGCTGTAGTTCAGAAGAGGAGGAGCTGGAGCTGCTTCCAGTGTGTCAATCTTTTGGCAAGCGCCATTCCATGAATATAGTCTGCCAAGCAGGAGGAGCTATGCTGCATCAGAGATGCATCTTCTCCCAAAGCCCAGCGCCAATCCTCAGTCACCATCCTGTAAAGATGGTCCCTGTAGATAAGTGATGTCTGGTTTGTGGTTGCCTACCACAGGCTGCCCCCTTACCCTACGCCAGAGGTTCCCAAACTGTGTGCCGTGGCTCCCTGGGGTGCCTCGGGACACATGCAGGGGTTCCCTGGGTTGGTGGTCCAGGACCAATTCAAATTATTCATGGTCAATATAATAGGCAAAACCAGTGCTGGTGGCTGCCAGTCATAAAATATGTGGCCAAACAGAAGCAAATCTTGTCCCTCACCACACAACTGACCCTAAGGATGACATATAAACGCGATCTACTTAATGTAATTTCTCTATCGTCCTAGTGGATGCTGGGGTTCCTGAAAGGACCATGGGGAATAGCGGCTCCGCAGGAGACAGGGCACAAAAAGTAAAGCTTTAGGATCAGGTGGTGTGCACTGGCTCCTCCCCCTATGACCCTCCTCCAAGCCAGTTAGATTTTGTGCCCGGCCGAGAAGGGTGCAATCTAGGTGGCTCTCCTAAAGAGCTGCTTAGGAAAGTTTAGCTTAGGTTTTTTATTTTACAGTGAGTCCTGCTGGCAACAGGATCACTGCAACGAGGGACTTAGGGGAGAAGAAGTGAACTCACCTGCGTGCAGGATGGATTGGCTTCTTGGCTACTGGACATCAGCTCCAGAGGGACGATCACAGGTACAGCCTGGATGGTCACCGGAGCCTTGCCGCCGGCCCCCTTGCAGATGCTGAAGTAAGAAGAGGTCCAGAATCGGCGGCAGAAGACTCCTCAGTCTTCTAAAGGTAGCGCACAGCACTGCAGCTGTGCGCCATTTTCCTCTCAGCACACTTCACACGGCAGTCACTGAGGGTGCAGGGCGCTGGGAGGGGGGCGCCCTGGGAGGCAAATGAATACCTATTTTGGCTAAAAATACCTCACATATAGCCTCCGGAGGCTATATGGAGATATTTAACCCCTGCCAGAATCCGTTAAGAGCGGGAGACGAGGCCGCCGAAAAAGGGGCGGGGCCTATCTCCTCAGCACACAGCGCCATTTTCCCTCACAGAAAGGCTGGAGGGAAGGCTCCCAGGCTCTCCCCTGCACTGCACTACAGAAACAGGGTTAAAACAGAGAGGGGGGGCACTAATTTGGCGATATGCTTATATATATATTAAGATGCTATAAGGGAAAACACTTATATAAGGTTGTCCCTATATAATTATAGCGTTTTTGGTGTGTGCTGGCAAACTCTCCCTCTGTCTCTCCAAAGGGCTAGTGGGTCCTGTCCTCTATCAGAGCATTCCCTGTGTGTGTGCTGTGTGTCGGTACGTGTGTGTCGACAGGTAGGAGGACGATGTTGGTGAGGAGGCGGAGCAATTGCCTGTAATGGTGATGTCACTCTCTAGGGAGTCGACACCGGAATGGATGGCTTATTTAGGAAATTACGTGATAATGTCAACACGCTGCAAGGTCGGTTGACGACATGAGACGGCCGACAAACAATTAGTACGGTCCAGACGTCTCAAAAACACCGTCAAGGGTTTTAAAACGCCCGTTTACTTTAGTCGGTCGACACAGACACAGACAGGGACACTGAATCCAGTGTCGACGGTGAATAAACAAACGTATTCCTTATTAGGGCCACACGTTAAAGGCAATGAAGGAGGTGTTACGTATTTCTGATACTACAAGTACCACAAAAGAGGGTATTATGTGGGATGTGAAAAAACTACCATAGTTTTTCCTGAATCAGATAAATTAAATAAAGTGTGTGATGATGCGTGGGTTCCCCCCGATAGAAAATTATGGGCGGTATACCCTTTCCCGCCAGAAAACACCCCTTAAGGTGGATAAGGCGCTCACACGCTTAGCAAAACAAGTGGCGGTACCGTCTATAGATAGGGCCGTCCTCAAGGACCAGCTGACAAGGCTGGAAAATATAATAAAAAGTATATACACACATACTGGTGTTATACTGCGGCCAGCGATCGCCTCAGCCTGGATGTGCAGAGCTAGGGTGGCTTGGTCGGATTCCCTGACTAAAAATATTGATACCCTTGACAGGGACAGTATTTTATTGACTATAGAGCATTTCTATATATGCGAGATGCACAGAGGGATATTTGCACTCTGGCATCATGAATAAACGCGATGTCCATAACTGCCAGAAGATGTTATGGACACGACAGTGGTCAGGTGATGCAGATTCCAAACGGCACAGTATGGCCGTATAAAGGAAGAGGACTTGTTTGGGGTCGGTCCATCGGACCTGGTGGTCACGGCAACTGCTGGAAAATCCACCGTTTTTTACCCTAAGTCACATCTCTGCAGAAAAAGACACCGTCTTTTCAGCCTCAGTCCTCTCGTCCCTATAAGATCATATCTGCCCAGGGATAGAGGAAAGGGAAGAAGACTGCAACAGGCAGCCTATTCCCAGGAACAGAAGCGTTCCACCGCGTCTGACAAGTTCTCAGCATGGCGCTGAGACCGTACAGGACCCCTGGATCCTACAAGTAGTATCCCGGGGGTACAGATGGGAATGTCGAGACGTTTCCCCTTCGCAGGCTCCTGAAGTCTGCTTTACCAAGTCTCCCTCCGACAAGGAGGTAGTATGGAAAAAAATTCACAAGCTGTGTTCCCAGCAGGTGACAATTAAATTACCCCTCCTACTACAGAAAAGGGGTATTATTCCACACTATATTGTGGTACTGAAGCCAGAAGGCTAGGTGAGACTTATTCTAAAAAATTTTTTTTGAACACTTACAAAGGTTCAAATTAAGATGAAGTCACTCAGAGCAGTGATAACGAACCAGGAAGAAGGGGACTATATAGTGTCCCGGGACATCAGGGATGCTTACCTCTATGTCCCAAATTTGCCCTTCTCACTAAGGGTACCTCAGGTTCGTGGTGCAGAACTGTCACTATCAGTTTCAGACGCTGCCGTTTGGATTGTCCACGGCACCCCGGGGTCTTTACCAAGGTAATGGCCGAATTGATGATTCTTCTTCGAAGAAAAGGCGTCTTAATTATCCCTTACTTGGACGATCTCCTGATAGGGGCATAGTCCAGGGAACAGTTGGAGGTCGGAGTAGCACTATCTCGGATACTGCTACAATCAGCACGGGTGGATTCTAAATATTCCAAAATCGCAGCTGATCCCGACGACACGTCTGCTGTGCCTAGGGATGATTCTGGACACAGTCCAGAAAAAGGTGTTTCTCCCGGAAGAGAAAGCCAGGGAGTTATCCGAGCAAGTCAGGAACCTCCTAAAAACAGTGCATCATTGCACAAGGGTCCTGGTAAAAATGGTGGCTTCCTACGAAGCAATTCCATTCGGCAGATTTCACGTAAGAACTTTTCAGTGGGATCTGCTGGACAAATGGTCCGGATCGCATCTTCAGATGCATCAGCGGATAACCCAATATCCAAGGACAAGGGTGTCTCTCCTGTGGTGGTTATAGAGTGCTCATCTTCTAGAGGGCCGCAGATTCGGCATTCAGGATTGGATGCTGGTAACCACGGAGCCCAGCCTGAGAGGCTGGGGAGCAGTCACACAAGGGAAAAATTTCCAGGGAGTGTGATCAAGTATGGAGACTTTTCTCCACATAAATATACTGGAGCTAAGGGTAAATTTATAATGCTCTAAGCTTAGCAAGACCTCTGCTTCAAGGTCAGCCGGTATTGATCCAGTGGGAAAAACATCACGGCAGTCGCCCACGTAAACAGACAGGGCGACACAAGAAGCAGGAGGGCAATGGCAGAAACTGCAAGGACTTTTCGCTGGGCGGAAAATCATGTGATAACACTGTCAGCAGTTTTTCATCCCGGGAATGGAAACTGGGAAGCAGACTTCCTCAGCACGACCTCCACCCGGGAGAGTGGAAACTTCATTGAGAAGTTTTTTCCACATGATTGTAAACCGTTGGGAAATACCAAAGGTGGACATGATGGCGTCCCGTCTGAACAAAAAACGGGACAGGTATTGCGCCAGGTCAAGGGACCCTCAGGCAATAGATGTGGACGTTCTGGTAACACCGTGGGTGTACCAGTCGGTGTATGTGTTCCCTCCTCTGCTTCTCATACCTAAGGTGCTGAGAATTATAAGACGTAGAGGAGTAAGAACTATACTCATGGCTCCGGATTGGCCAAGAAGGACTTGGTACCCGGAACTTCAAGAGATGCTTACAGAGGTCTTATGGCCTCTGCCGCTAAGAAGGGACTTGCTTCAGCAAGTACCATGTCTGTTCCAAGACTTACCGCAGCTGCGTTTGTCGGCATGGCGATGGAAAGCCGGATCCTAAGGGAAAAAAGGCATTCCGGAAGAGGTCATTCCTACCCTGGTCAAAGCCAGAAAGGAGGTGACCGCACAACATTATCACCACGTGTGGCGAAAATTTGTTGCGTGGTGTGAGGCCAGGAAGGCCCCACAAAGAAATTTCAGCTCGGTCGTTTCCTGCATTTCCTGCAAACAGGAGTGTCTATGGGCCTCAAATTGGGGTCCATTAAGGTTCAAATTCGGCCCTGTAAATTTTCTTCCAGAAAGAATTGGCTTCAGTTCCTGAAGTCCAGAAGTTTGTCAAGGGAGTATTGCATATACAAACCCCTTTTTTGTGCCTCCAGTGGCACTGTGGGATCTCAACGTAGTTCTGGGATTTCTCAAATCACATTGGTTTAAAACCAGTCAAATATGTGGATTTGCAGCATCTCACATAAAAAGTGACCATGCTCTTGGCCCTGGCCTGGACCAGGCGAGTGTCAAATTGGTGGTTTTTTCTCAAAAAAGCCCATATCTGTTTGTCCATTCGGACAGGGCAGAGCTGCGGACTCGTCCCCAGTTCTCTCCCTAAGGTGGTGTCAGTGTTTCACCTGAACCAGCTTATTGTGGTGCCTTGCACCTACTAGGGACTTGGAGGACTCCAAGTTGCTAGAAGTTGTCAGGGCCCTGAAAATATATTCCAGGACAGCTGGAGTCAGAAAATCTGACTCGCTGTTTATACTGTATGCACCCAACAAGTTGGGTGCGCCTGCTTCTAAGCAGTCGATTGCTCGTTGGATTTGTAACACAATTCAACTTGCACATTCTGAGGCAGGCCTGCCACAGTCTAAATCGGTTAAGGCCCATTCCACAAGGAAGGTGGGCTCATCTTGGGCGGCTGCCCGAGAGGTCTCGGCATTACAACTCTGCCGAGCAGCTACGTGGTCAGGGGAGAACACGTTTGTAAAATTCTACAAATTTGATATCCTGGCAAAAGAGGACCTGGAGTTCTCTCATTCGGTGCTGCAGAGTCATCCGCACTCTCCCGCCCGTTTGGGAGCTTTGGTATAATCCCCATGGTCCTTTCAGGAACCCCAGCATCCACTAGGACGATAGAGAAAATAAGAATTTACTTACCGATAATTCTATTTCTCGGAGTCCGTAGTGGATGCTGGGCGCCCATCCCAAGTGCGGATTATCTGCAATACTTGTACATAGTTACAAAAATCGGGTTATTATTGTTGTGAGCCATCTTTTCAGAGGCTCCGCTGTTATCATACTGTTAACTGGGTTTAGATCACAAGTTGTACGGTGTGATTGGTGTGGCTGGTATGAGTCTTACCCGGGATTCAAAATTCCTCCCTTATTGTGTACGCTCGTCCGGGCACAGTACCTAACTGGCTTGGAGGAGGGTCATAGGGGGAGGAGCCAGTGCACACCACCTGATCCTAAAGCTTTACTTTTTGTGCCCTGTCTCCTGCGGAGCCGCTATTCCCCATGGTCCTTTCAGGAACCCCAGCATCCACTACGGACTCCGAGAAATAGAATTATCGGTAAGTAAATTCTTATTATTTCTTTCTAAATTTCTCAATAAGAAATTTTTGGCCTAGGGGTGCCGTGAAAAAATTTCTGATATTCTAGGGGGCCGTGATTCAAAAAAGTTTGGAAACCACTGCCCTACGCCCTCACTAGGTGACTGCAGAGTGCAGCACAATACTGGGGATTTGAATGTGGAATCACTGCCTCCCCTCTCATGATAGCAGTGAGACTGCTTGGTCTGGCACGTCTGCACCTGCCCGAGTGTGTGTTGCACTAAGGGGGTAATTCAGATCTGATTGCAGCAGTAAACTTGTTAGCAGTTGGGCAAAACCATGTGCACTGCAGGTGTGGCAGATATGATATTTGCAGAGAGAGTTAGGTTTGGGTGGGTTATATTGTTTCTGTGCAGGGTAAATACTGGCTGCTTTATTTTCTCTAACGTCCTAGTGGATGCTGGGGACTCCGTAAGGACCATGGGGAATAGCGGGCTCCGCAGGAGACTGGGCACTCTAAAGAAAGATTTAGTACTATCTGGTGTGCACTGGCTCCTCCCTCTATGCCCCTCCTCCAGACCTCAGTTAGAATCTGTGCCCGGACAGAGCTGGGTACTTTTAGTGAGCTCTCCTGAGTTTGCTAATAAGAAAGTAATTTAGTTAGGTTTTTTTATTTTCAGAGAGCTTCTGCTGGCAACAGACTCTCTGCTACGTGGGACTGAGGGGAGAGAAGCAAACCTACTAACTGCGGCTAGGTTGCGCTTCTTAGGCTACTGGACACCATTAGCTCCAGAGGAATCGAACACA
Organism: Pseudophryne corroboree; assembly: GCF_028390025.1. NCBI lineage: Eukaryota > Metazoa > Chordata > Amphibia > Anura > Myobatrachidae > Pseudophryne > Pseudophryne corroboree. Next base: position 195,718,773 of record NC_086449.1, on the reverse strand, counting down.
GGACCTGACCTTGTCGTCCGTTCCCGGAGCCGCGCCGCCGTCCCCCTCGCAGAGCCAGAAGACAGAAGCCGGCAGAAGCGGAGAAGACATCGAAATCGGCGGCAGAAGACTCCTGTCTTCACATGAGGTAGCGCACAGCACTGCAGCTGTGCGCCATTGCGCCCACACTAACCCACACACTCCGGTCACTGTAGGGTGCAGGGCGCAGGGGGGGGCGCCCTGGGCAGCAATTGATACCTCCTGGCGAAAGCTGCATATAGAGAGTGGGACACTGTTATATGTATGAGCCCCCGCCATTTATTTTACAAAAAATCGCGGGACAAAAGCCCGCCGCTGAGGGGGCGGGGCCTTCTTCCTCAGCACTCACCAGCGCCTTTTTCCTTCCACAGCTCCGCTGAGAGGAAGTTCCCCAGGCTCTCCCCTGCAGAATCACGGTAGAAGGGTAAAAAAGGGAGGGGGGGCACATAAATTTAGGCGCATTAATAATATTACAGCAGCTACTGGGTAAACACTAAGTTACTGTGTAATCCCTGGGTTATATAGCGCTGGGGTGTGTGCTGGCATACTCTCTCTCTGTCTCTCCAAAAGGCCTTGTGGGGGTCCTGTCCTCATTTAGAGCTTCCCCTGTGTGTGTGATGTGTCGGTACGCGTGTGTCGACATGTTTGACGAAGAGGGCTATGTGGAGGCAGAGCAAGTGCAGTTGACTGATGTGTCGCTGCCGACACCTGATTGGATGGATATGTGGAAGGTGTTAAATGATAATGTAAACTCCTTACATAAAAGGTTGGATAAAGCTGATACCTCGGGCCAGTCAGGGTCTCAACCCATGCCTGATCCTACAGCGCAGAGGCCCTCAGGGTCTCAAAAGCGCCCACTATCCAAAATGGTTGACACAGATGTCGACACGGATTCTGACTCCAGTGTCGACGACGATGATGCAAAATTGCAACCGAAAATGACCAAAGCTATACGTTACATGATTATAGCGATGAAGGATGTTTCTCTGACGTCCTAAGTGGATGCTGGGACTCCGTAAGGAACATGGGGAATAGCGGCTCCGCAGGAGACTGGGCACAACTAAAGAAAGCTTTAGGACTACCTGGTGTGCACTGGCTCCTCCCACTATGACCCTCCTCCAGACCTCAGTTAGAATCTTGTGCCCGGCTGAGCCGGATGCACACTAGGGGCTTTCCTGAGCTCCTAGAAAGAAAGTATAGTTTAGGTTTTTTATTTTACAGTGAGATCTGCTGGCAACAGACTCACTGCAGCGAGGGACTAAGGGGAGAAGAAGCGAACCTACCTAACTGGTGGTAGCTTGGGCTTCTTAGGCTACTGGACACCATTAGCTCCAGAGGGATCGACCACAGGACCCGACCTCGATGTTCGGTCCCGGAGCCGCGCCGCCGGCCCCCTTACAGAGCCAGAAGCAAGAAGTGTTCCGGAAAATCGGCGGCAGAAGACTTCTGTCTTCAACAAGGTAGCGCACAGCACTGCAGCTGTGCGCCATTGCTCCTCATGCACACCTCACACTCCGGTCACTGATGGGTGCAGGGCGCTGGGGGGGGCGCCCTGAGGGCAATATAATACACCTTGGCTGGCAAATCATCACAATATATAGTCCCAGGGCTATATATGTGATAAATTACCCCTGCCAGAATCCATGAAAAAGCGGGAGAAAAGTCAGCCGAAAAAGGGGCGGGGCTATCTCCCTCAGCACACTGGCGCCATTTTATCTTCACAGTGCAGCTGGAAGACAGCTCCCCAGGCACTCCCCTGTAGTTTTCAGGCTCAAAGGGTTAAAAAGAGAGGGGGGGCACTAAATTTAGGCGAAATATGTGTATACAAGCAGCTATTGGGGGAAAAATCACTCAGTTATAGTGTTAATCCCTGCATTATATAGCGCTCTGGTGTGTGCTGGCATACTCTCTCTCTGTCTCCCCAAAGGACTTTGTGGGGTCCTGTCCTCAGTCAGAGCATTCCCTGTGTGTGTGCGGTGTGTCGGTACGGCTGTGTCGACATGTTGGATGAGGAAGGTTACGTGGAGGCGGAGCAGAGGCCGATGAATGGGATGTCGCCCCCTGTGGGGCCGACACCAGAATGGATGGATAGGTGGAAGGTATTAACCGACAATGTCAACTCCTTACATAAAAGGCTGGATGACGTAACAGCTGTGGGACAGCCGGCTTCTCAGCCCGCGCTTGCCCAGGCGTCTCAAAGGCCATCAGGGGCTCAAAAAACGCCCGTTACCTCAGATGGCAGACACAGATGTCGGCACGGAGTCTGACTCCAGTGTCGACGAGGTTGAGACATATACACAATCCACTAGGAACATCCGTTGCATGATCTCGGCAATGAAAAATGTGTTACACATTTCTGACATAAATCCAAGTACCACATAAAAGGGGTTTTATGTTTGGGGAGAAAAAGCAGCCAGTGTTTTGTTCCCCCATCAGATGAGTGAATGAAGTGTGTAAAGAGTGTGGGTTCCCCCGATAAGAAAATGGTAATTTCTAAAAAGTTACTGATGGCGTACCCTTTCCCGCCAGAGGATAGGTCACGTTGGGAGATATCCCCTAGAGTGGATAAGGCGCTCACACGTTTGTCAAAAAAGGTGGCACTGCCGTCTTGGGATACGGCCACTTTGAAGGAGCCTGCTGATAAAAATCAGGAGACTATCCTGAAGTCTGTATATACACACTCGGGTACTATACTGAGACCTGCATTTGCCTCAGCATAAATAGTGCTGCTGCAGCGTGGTCTGATACCCTGTCAGATAATATTAATACCCTAGAGAGGGATAATATTTTGCTAACATAGAGCATATTAAAGACGTTGTCTTATATATGAAGGATGCACAGAGGGATATTTGCGGCTGGCATCCAGAATTAATGCAATGTCCATTCTGCCAGGAGGGTATTAGAGACCCGGCAGTGGACAGGTGATGCTGCCTTTAAAAGGCACATGGAGATTCTGCCTTATAAGGGTGAGGAATTGTTAGGGGATGGTCTCTGGGACCTCGTATCCACAGCAACAGCTGGGAAGAAAATTTTTTACCTCAGGTTTCCTCACAGCCTAAGTAAGGTACAGTCCTTTCGGCTTCAGAAAAGCAAGCGGGTCAAAGGCGCGTCCTTTCTGCACAGAGACAAGGGAAGAAGGAAAAAGCTGCACCAGACAGCCAGTTCCCAGGATCAAAAATCTTCCCCTGCTTCCTCTGAGTCCACCGCATGACGCTGGGGCTCCACAGGTGGAGACAGGTGCGGTGGGGACGCGTCTCGGGAACTTCAGGGACCAGTGAGCTTGCCCACAGGTGGATCCCTAGGTTCTGCAAGTAGTATCACAGGGATACAGGCTGGAGTTCGAGGCGACTCCCCCTCGCCGTCACCTCACATTAGCCTTGCCGGCTGCCCTCGGAGTAAGGGAGGTAGTACTGGCGGCAATTCACAAGTTGTACTTCCAGCAGGTGAAATCAAGGTACCCCTCCTTCAACGAGGCCGGGGTTACTATTCCAAAATGTTGTGGTACCGAAACCAGATGGTTCGGTGAGACCCATTCTAAAATTGAAATCCTTGAACACTTATATACGAAGGTTCAAGTTCAAAATGGAATCGCTCAGGGCGATTATTGCAAGCCTGGAGAATTTCATGGTATCACTGGACATCAAGGATGCTTACCTGCATGTCCCTATTTACCCTCTTCACCAGGAGTACCTCAAAATTGTGGTACAGGATGGTCATTACCAATTCCAGACGTTGCCGTTGGTCTGTCCCCGGCACCGAGGGTATTTACCAAGGTAATGGCCGAAATACTTATCCCGTGCTTGGACGATCTCCTTATAAAGGCGAGGTCCAGGGAGCAGTTGTTCGTCGGAGTAGCACTATCTCGGGAAGTGCTACAACAGCACGGCTGGATTCTGAATATTCCAAAGTCGCAGCTGGTTCTTACGACGCGTCTACTGTTCCTGGGTATGGTTCTGGACACAGAACAGGATAAAAAGTGTTTCTCCCGGAGGAGAAGTCCTAGGAGTTGTCGTCTCTAGACAGAGACCTCCTAATACAAATACAGGTGTCGGTGCATCAATGCACGCGAGCCCTAGGAAAGAGGGTAGCTTCTTACGAAAAAATTCCATTCGCCAGGTCCCATGCAAGGATCTTTCAGTGGGATCTGTTGGACAAGTGGTCCGGGTCGCATCTTCAGATGCATCGGCGGATAACCCTGTCTCCAAGGGCCAGGGTGTCGCTGTTGTGGTGGCTGCAGAGTGCTCATCTTCTAGGGAGCCGCAGATTCGGCATACAGGACTGGGTCCTGGTGACCACGGATGCCAGCCTTCGAGGCTGGGGGGCAGTCACACAGGGAAGAAACTTCCAAGGACTATGGAAAAGTCAGGAGACTTCCCTACACATAAATATTCTGGAACTAAGGGCCATTTACAATGTCCTAAGTCAGGCTAGACCCCTGCTTCAACATCGGCCGGTGCTGATCTAGTCAGACAACATCACGGCGTTCGCTCATGTAAACAGACAGGGCGGCACAAGAAGCAGGATGGCGATGGCAGAAGCCACAAGGATTCTCCGATGGGCGGAAAATCATGTGTTAGCACTGTCAGCAGTGTTCATTCCCGGAGTGGACAACTGGGAAGCAGACTTTCTCAGCAGACACGACCTCCACCCGGGAGAGTGGGGACTTCATCTAGAAGTCTTCCAAATGATTGTACACCGTTGGGAAAGGCCACAGGTGGACATGATGGCGTCCCGCCTCAACAAAAAGCTACAAAGATATTGCGCCAGGTCAAGGGACCCTCAGGCGATAGCTGTGGACGCTCTGGTAACACCGTGGGTGTACCAGTCGGTGTATGTGTTCCCTTCTCTGCCTCTCTTACCCAGGGTAATGAGAATAATAAGGAGGAGAGGAGTAAGAACTATACTCATTGTTCCGGATTGGCCAAGAAGAGCTTGGTACCCAGAACTCCAAGAAATGATCTCAGAGGACCCATGGCCTCTGCCGCTCAGACAGGACCTGCTGCAGCAGGGGGCCTGTCTGTTCCAAGACGTACCGCGGCTGCGTTTGACGGCATGGCTGTTGAACACCGGATCCTGAAGGAAAAGGGCTTTCCGGAGGAAGTTATTCCTACGCTGATAAAGGCTAGGAAGGACGTGACAGCAAAGCATTATCACCGCATATGGCGAAAATATGTTGCTTGGTGTGAGGCCAGGAAGGCCCCTACAGAGGAATTCCAACTGGGCAGATTTCTGCACTTTCTACAGTCTGGAGTGACTATGGGCTTGAAGTTGGGATCCATAAAGGTCCAGATTTCGGCCCTATCCATTTTCTTTCAAAAGGAACTGGCGTCTCTTCCTGAAGTTCAGACGTTTGTTAAGGGAGTGCTGCATATTCAGCCCCCTTTGTGCCACCAGTGGCACCTTGGGATCTCAACGTGGTGTTGGGTTTCCTAAAATCCCACTGGTTTGAACCACTTAAGACCGTGGAGCTAAAATATCTCCCGTGGAAGGTGGTCATGCTATTGGCCTTAGCTTCGGCTAGGCGTGTGTCAGAATTGGCGGCTTTGTCATGTAAAAGCCGCTATCTGTTTTTTCATATGGACAGGGCAGAATTGCGGACTCGTCCCCAATTTCTGCCAAAGGTGGTGTCATCTTTTCATTTGAACCAACCTATTGTAGTGCCTGCGGCTACTCGTGACTTGGAGGATTCCAGGTTACTAGATGTAGTCAGGGCTTTGAAGATTTATGTTGCCAGAACGGCTGGAGTCAGGAAAACTGACTCGCTGTTTATCCTATATGCCCCCAACAAGTTGGGGGCTCCTGCTTCAAAGCAAACCGTTGCCCGCTGGATCTGTAACACGATTCAGCAGGCTCATTCTGCGGCTGGATTGCCGCATCCAAAATCAGTGAAAGCCCATTCCACAAGGAAGGTGGGCTCTTCTTGGGCGGCTGCCCGAGGGGTCTCGGCTTTACAGCTTTGCCGATCTGCTACTTGATCGGGTTCAAACACATTTGCAAAATTCTACAAGTTTGATACCCTGGCTGAGGAGGACCTTGAGTTTGCCCATTCGGTGCTGCAGAGTTATCCGCACTCTCCCGCCCGTTTGGGAGCTTTGGTATAATCCCCATGGTCCTTACGGAGTCCCCAGCATCCACTAGGACGTTAGAGAAAATAAGATTTTACTCACCGGTAAATCAATTTCTCGTAGTCCGTAGTGGATGCTGGGCGCCCGTCCCTAGTGCGGACTTTCTGCAATACGTGTACATAGTTATTGCTTAATAATGGGTTATGTTATGTTGGCATCCATTGTTGATGCCCTGTTGTTCATACTGTTGACTGGATAAGTGTATCACAAGTTATACGGTGTGATTGGTGTGGCTGGTATGAGTCTTACCCGGGATTCCAAAATCCTTTCCTTATAATGTCTGCTCTTCCGGGCACAGTTTCCTTAACTGAGGTCTGGAGGAGGGGCATAGAGGGAGGAGCCAGTGCACACCAGATAGTACTAAATCTTTCTTTAGAGTGCCCAGTCTCCTGCGGAGCCCGCTATTCCCCATGGTCCTTACGGAGTCCCCAGCATCCACTACGGACTACGAGAAATAGATTTACTGGTGAGTAAAGTCTTATTTTCACACTGCAATTTAGATTTCAGTTTGAACACACCCCACCCAAATCTAACTCTCTCTGCACATGTTACATCTGCCCCCCCCCCCCCCCCCCCCCCACCCCACCCCTGCAGCGCAACATGGGTTTGCCCAACTGCCAACAAATTTGCTGCTACAGTCAGGTCTGAATTAGGCCCTATATCCCCTCCTCTAGTGTAAGGAGTAGTCACCGAGAACCGTGCCTCCTGAGCTTGTGCCGATGCAGGCAGCTAAGTCATCTGCTGAGGTAGTATGCAGTATAAGAATACAGTAATAAACTAGCAATGAGCCCTGTCCTGTGAGCACTCTAAAGAAAGGATGGAGATCTAGAGGGGATCAACAAAAACTTGTTTATTAAAAAATAATAATCTTTTAAGTGTGCCTTCCTAAGCCATATTTACTTGTAGCCCAAGGAATGAACGAGTAACTGAGTGCCTATACACGTAAACTGAAGTTATAATATGTAATATAATCCGTAGAAAAATGTGCGACACATGCATGTATTCATAGCTGAGTTCATTAAACCATCTTGTTGGGTATGTTTCATTTATGTGGTTTGTTTTTCTAATCATGTGTATTCATTTACAAAAAAAAATACAATTGAGACATTTAGCTAAATCCTTTATGTATTATCACAATTGGCATAATGTTATTTCTGCTGCGGGGTACACTGGGCTCCACAAGTCTGGACAATGGGGTGTAGAGTAGGATCTTGATCCAAGGCACCATCAGGCTCAAAGCTTTGACTGTTCCCAGAATGCACAGCGCCGCCTCCTCTATAACCCCGCCTCCCAGCACAGGAGCTCAGTTTGTCAGTTGGTGCTGCAGTAAGCAGGCACTTAACAGAGGGGCTACTCCAGGCAGCCCTAAGAAAAGCTTTTTATGAGGTAAAAAGTGAAGACTTCAAGGGCAGCAGCAGGGGTAAATGTCTTCTGACATTCTCTGCTGCAGCTCCAGCTCTCCCTGGCGGCGCTGTACACTCCCGAGCCCTGGTTGCCGGGTACCTACAGCGGAGGCTCCGGTTTACTTCACGTTAGGCACACACGGCTGGGGCTCTCCAGGATCGCGTGGCCGCGTTCAGGAGGTGGTAAGTGGGTCCCACTCGCGGGACCCGGTCTTTATCGCGATCCAGCGTGGTCAGTGGGAGGCGGGCCGCACGCGCTGGCGGAGGACACTGTGGATACAGGCGATCCTACTAGATCACCAGGGCATGGGCGCAGGTCAGGTTTTCTCTTAAAACCGATTTTAATATCGCCCACAGTACCCGGTGGTTTTGCCAGCAAGGGGGATCAGGCTTAGACCTGAAGCCCCTCCCCCAGCCCCAGGGCGCCATTTCCAGCAAGTGTTCCCGCCCTGGAGCTGCATCTCTGTCTTTCCTCACTCCCTGTCAGTGTCTGCAGCGCCATTACTCCTCAGCTCACTGTTCCTGGGACTGCTTGGGCAAATCCTCCTATGTAAAGCCGCCTGGTTGTCGGTGCTGTGCCTTTACATGACACTTAAGTATTCTACCTGCCTTTTTAGTCAGTGATAGAGTGCATTTAGTCAGGGGTTTATAGTACAATTACCCTGTGATATACATCCAGTTTCTTTCTGTGTAGTGTTATATCTATTGACTATATAGCTGTGTAAGCTAGTCCAGTGCAGTATTATTGTCTGTAATAACCTCTGCATTGTACAAACTGTGACTATTTGTGTGTGCATTGATAGCTGAGTGGTGTCCATCTCGTGTCTTTCACTCAATTGCTATCCCTATATTCTATAACCTGAGGGGGCATGGTGCGTCAGGTGTTATTTAATATAGGATTTTCACAAAGATATACTGTATTACGTATTTTTCTCTGTGATTTAGTCACCATATCTCTCCTTTATCTCTGCTGGTGCTGACTACACTGCACAGGGGTTTGGGTTTAGGAATATAGTGCTGCTAATAATAGTACTGTGTTACCTCATACTGCAAGTTATATCATGTCTGCTTCTGAGGGTAACAGTTCTGGGGCGGAACACACTGCTGGTGTTGCTGAAGCCACAGGCACATATGGGGAGAATATAGCAGCTGTGGGCTCTGGTTCTGGGGGCTCCTTGCCCCCCAGTGGGACTGTGGCAACGGAGGCACATACTGACCCTCCGTGGGGCGCTTTTTCTACGCTTCTGCATACTCTAGTTCATAAACGAACACCCCCTATGGGACCCCCAATGCCGGTACAACCGTATGTGGTCCCTTCAGCTAACCCGCCGTGGGCGGACGATTTATCTGCTCAATTAAAGAAGTTGAACCAGTCCCTGACTACTAAAAAGTATGACCAACGCTCGCCTAGGTCCAAGAGGTCCTCTAAGCGAGCGCTCGTCTCCTAACAATCCACTGCTGTCACTGACACCTCGTCTGATAAAGACAGCACATACACTGACGCCACAGGTTCTGACTCGGATACGGCTGATGGGGAGGGTAGTTCACATGTGGATGTTCCTGATCTTTTGGAGGCTATTAAGTTAATTCTGCAGATTACGGATGATCCCGAGCCATCCGTTCCTCCTAAGAAACCAGATAGGTTCAAGCGTCAGAAGGTGATTAAACAAGTTTTACCTCACTCTGACCACCTAGTGGATATACGTCGGGAACCCTGGCAAAGCCCGGGTACGAAGTTTGTGCCTCAAAAGAAGATGCTGGCTCGCTATCCCCTCGCGCCAGAGCTGTCTAATAATTGGGAAACGCCTCACCAGTAGACTCACATGTGGCTAGGATGGTGGTTTCCTCAGCTCTACGTGTCACTACCGTCACGTCTCTAAAAGAACCTATGGATAAACGCGTCGAGGGTTGTCTAAAAGCGATTTACACCCTCACGGGTGCTGCACAAAGGCCCACTATTGCAGCTACATGGGCGGCAGAGGCTATTGAAGCATGGGCCTTGGAGTTAGAGGCTGAAATCTCCTCTGACCATGCTAGACAGTGCTTGTCATATATTGTCACAGCTTCTTGCTATATTAAAGAGGCGGCTTCTGATGCCGGTATCCTAGCAGCCAAGGCCTCTACTACATCAGTCCTGGCTCGCAGGATATTGTGGCTGAGATCCTGGTCTGTGGATCTGGACTCTAGAAAAATCCTGGAGGTACTCCCTTTCAAGGGGGATATTCTGTTTGGGGAGGACTTAAATAAGATAGTGGCTGACTTGGCTACTGCCAAAACTGCCTGTCTGCCTAATACAGCTCCTTCTGTGTCGAAGGCCAAAGGCACGTCCTTTCGCCCCTTTCGTCCTTCAGGTAAAGCAAAAGGTCAGGCATACCATAAGCAGGCCCGCACTTCCAAACCTGGTAAGCCGAAGCCCAAAAGAGCCTGGGCTGCCCGGCAGCCAGCAGCCAAGACCGATAAGCCTGCCGCATGACGAGACGGGCCTCCCCCTGGGGAATCCCAGGGTGGGGGGGGCCGGCTTCTATGGTATACCCAGGAATGGTTGAAGACCACTTCAGATGCCTGGGTACGGGAAGTCGTCACTCGAGGTTACGCCATAGCCTTCAAAAACCGACCCCCTCATCGATTTTGCCAGACAGACGTACCGTCGGACCAGACAAAGGCAAACACTCTGCATTCGGTGGTACAGACCCTCCTGGATACAGGAGTCGTAGTACAGGTGCCTCTTGCTCAGAGGGGCCGGGGGTACTTTTCTCCGCTGTTTCTAGTCCCGAAACCGTATGGGTCCTCCCGGCCCATTCTCAACCTCAAGGCACTGAACAAATTTGTGAAGGTTTCCAAGTTCCATATGGAAACCCTTCGCTCTAGTTCTGGCCTTGGAACCTGGGGACTATATGGTCTCCCTGGAACATACAGGATGCTTACCTCATATTCCTATAGCAGTGTCACATCAACAATACCTGAGGTTCGCTGTTGGCAACCTCCATTACCAGTTTCGGGCGTTACCTTTTGGTTTAACAACGGCTCCGCGAGTCTTCACCAAAGTTATGGCGGTGATGACGGTGGTACTCCGCCGTCAAGGGGTCAGGATACTGCCGTATCTGGACGACTTGTTAATCCTGGCAAATTCCCCAGATCTTCTCCTGCGTCATCTGGATATGACGGTCCAGTTTCTACAAGCCCACGGGTGGCTCATCAACTGAAAGAAATCCTCCCTGGTCCCTGCTCAGAGCATGGTGCATCTGGGAGCGCTGTTGGACACTCGCAACCAGAGGTTGTTCTTGTCTCAGGAGAAAGTCCTTCAGGACAGGATTCGTTGCTTCCTTTCTCGGCCGCAAGTGTCGATACATTTGGCAATGCAGGTGCTGGGCCTCATGGTGTCAGCATTCGACATGGTGGAGTATGCTCAATTCCATTCTCGCCCCTCCAGAAGCTGATTCTAGCCAAGTGGGACGGCCTGCCTCACCGGATCAGGTCTCACATGATCTCTTTGACTCCGGAGGTCCGTCTGTCGCTGCTCTGGTGGCTCCTGGACCGACAATTGTGCAGAGGCCGTCCCTTCTAGATATCCAACTGGGTCCTGTTGACAACAGATGCCAGTCTAAGAGGTTGGGGCGCGGTGCTGGATCAGCACTTCTTGGTCGGTGGACCAAGGAGGAATCTCTCCTCTCGATCAACATTCTGGAATTGCGGGCGGTCTTCAATGCGTTGAACCTGGCCCAGCATTTGATTCAGAACCGTCCTGTTCAAGTACAGTCGGACAACGCCACCACAGTGGCTTACATAAATCATCAAAGCGGCACTCGAAGCCGTTTGGCAATGAAGGAAGCCTCACGGATTCTACATTGGGCAGAACGCCATCTACCGGCAATATCGGCAATATTCATTCCGAAAGTCCTGAATTGGGAAGTGGACTTTCTCAGTCGTCAGGACGTGCATGCCGGCGAGTGGGGCCTCCATCCAGAAGTGTTTCAACTCCTCGTGGAAAGGTGGGGTCTTCCAGATGTGAATCTGATGGCGTCTCGACACAATCACAAGGTTCCGGTCTTCGGAGCAAGGACAAGGGATCCTCAAGCCGCATTCATGGATGCGCTGGCAGTGCCGTGGAGGTTTCGGCTGCCGTACGTGTTCCCTCCGGTGTCACTCCTGCCCAGGGTAATTCGGAAGTTCAAGCAAGAAAAAGGAAATCTGCTTCTCATAGCTCCGGCGTGGCCCAGACGGCACTGGTTCTCAGACCTGCAAGGCCTATCGTCAGAGCGTCCACTTCTACTTCCACAACGCCCAGACCTCCTCGTTCAGGGCCCCTGTGTCTACCAGGACCAAGCCCGGCTGTCTTTGACGGCATGGCTCTTGAAGCTTCCGCCTTAAGAGCTAAGGGTTTTTCTGAAGAGGTCATTAAAACTATGTTGCGGGCCCGGAAACCGGCCTCTGCTCGGATTTACCATCGGGTCTGGCATTCCTACTTTGTTTGGTGCGCATCTAACCATTATGACGCTTCCAAGTTTAGTACAGCCAAACTTTTGGCTTTTCTACAGCAGGGCCTAGATTTAGGCCTGCGTCTGGCCTCCCTCAAGGTTCATATTTCTGCCTTGTCGGTGTGGTTTCAGAGAAAAATTGCGACTTTACCTGCTGTTCATACTTTCACTCAGGGTCTGTTGCGTATCCAACCTCCCTATGTACCGCCTGTGGCTCCTTGGGACTTGTCGGTGGTTTTGGAGGCGTTACAGGAGCCTCCATTTGAACCTCTTGGTTCAAGCTGACCTTAAGTGGCTTTCCATTAAGGTGGTGTTCTTGCTGGCTATTGCCTCTGCTAGAAGAGTATCGGATTTGGGTGCCTTGTCTTGTAGTTCCCCATATCTGATTTTTTACCGTGACCGGGCGGTTCTTAGGACTCCTCCCGGATATTTACCTAAGGTGGTTTCTTCGTTCCACCTTAATCAGGAGATTGTGGTTCCAGCTTTTGTTTCTCCTGATTTCTCTCCCAAAGAGCGGTCTTTGGATGTGGTACGGGCTCTCCGTATCTATGTGAAGAGAACTGCTTCTATTCGAAAGTCTGATTCTCTCTTTGTTTTGTTTGGATTTCACAAACGTGGCTGGCCTGCTCACAAGCAGACCCTGGCCAGGTGAATTAGAATGGTGATTGCACATGCTTATGTGAAGGCTGGTCTGTCAGCTCCTGTTCACATTACGGCCCATTCTACTCGGTCTGTTGGACCTTCTTGGGCGGCCCAACATGGTACGACCCTTGACCAATTGTGCAAGGCGGCTACGTGGTCCTCCGGGAACACGTTCATAAGGTTCTATGCCTTCGATACTGCCGCTTCCCAGGATGCTTCCTTTGGACGCCGGGTTCTTGTGCCCGCTACAGTGCGTCCCCTCCCATAAGGAACTGCTTTAGGACATCCCCATTGTCCAGACTTGTGGAGCCCAGTGTACCCCGCAGCAGAAAACGAGTTTTATGGTAAGAACTTGCCCTTGTTAAAACTTTCTGCGAGGTACACTGGGCTCCACAAGGCGCCCACCCTGTCGCACTTAGCTTCTTTGGGTTGATATGGCATTAGCCGCTGACACTTCTCTTGTCGTGAGAGTGTGGTGTATGTGGCTACTAACCGTTGTCGTCTCTTTTCCTGCTACTGCATTGGGCTGGTTAACTAAACTGAGCTCCTGTGCTGGGAGGCGGGGTTATAGAGGAGGCGGCGCTGTGCATTCTGGGAACAGTCAAAGCTTTGAGCCTGTTGGTGCCTCGGATCAAGATCCTACTCTACACCCCATTGTCCAGACTTGTGGAGCCCAGTGTACCTCGCAGAAAGAGTTTTAACAAGGGTAAGTTCTTACCATAAAACTCGTTTTATTTTTAGGCAGCTACTTTCCAGCTACACCTTGACACACAATCCCAACATGAGCGAGGTTAGGAATGGGGAATCGGTGGAAGTTCTCCCTCATCTGTGGGTGCGATGCGATGCCTCGGATGCAGAGGGCACCTGCTGGCTTGCTGCTGAGCCTATTAAAATGAACAAGAATGAGATAATGGGAATGAGCTTCCGTATGGTGACTTGTACAGGTAACTGAAAATGTTTTACTACTGATAGAGAAGCATTAAATAGAGTTATATACTGTTGGACGGAAGATACAATTTATATACTGTAACCTGGACAGAAGATACCATATACAGGATATGTATTCAGTTTGCGGTCTACTTTAGAAATCTGAAGTATGGTTGCCTTCAAGTTCTTTTGATCCCCCTTTCTGTATAAAAGCCATATAGAATGCCTTCTTCTGGCTACCACTAAACTGCTGAATAAATGGTGCCTGTGTACCACTGCAGTTTTGTCAGATACCATTTCAAGGACCTATAGGTTCTCTAAAGACCTGAACGTTGAAAGATGGAGACCATGTAGACTATGTATAATTTAATAATATCTATCACCATATATTTATCTGTAGTATATTTTCTAAATGAAATGGGCACCCCTACTGGCAAACATACAGCCCTCACAGATCTAGGGGTCTATTCAATTCAAGTCTGAATTCCACACTTGTCGGAAAAACTACAGTTTCCAACATTTTATGGTCGAATCCAGATTCGACCTATTCAATCAAACACGTTGATCGGCAGATTAACCGCGGATCCACGTGTTTTGTCGGATTAGCGGACAAATCCGACAGGTTTTGTCCCCGTTTCAGACAATGTCAATCCGACTTAAAAAGAGTCGGATTGGCATTGTTGGAAACTGCAAAACCTGTCTGATTTGGCCACAAATTGAATACTGAAATGTTGGATCCTTTCCGTCGGAAAGGCTCCGACATCAGTTGAATAGACCCACTAGTCTACATCGATGATATCGTCTTCCTTGCTGAAAACGTGATGGTGCCCAAAACATCCTAATTAAGCTCTGTGCAAATGCAGCAAAGTTTGGCTTACAAATAAATGCAGAAAAGCACAAGTACGTTTATACTGGAGCTACACCTACGCAGCTAAACGTAGATGTAAACATCATTGAACAAGTGGATAACTTTTTAAATACAGTGCATCCGGAAAGTAATCACAGCGCTTCACTTTTTCCACATTTTGTTATGTTACAGCCTTTTTCCAAAATGGAATAAATTATTTTTCTCCCTCAAAATTCTACACACTATGGGGTATATGCAATTTCCGGGCGAATTGCGGCACTTTTTCGCCCGTTTTTAAATTCGACACAATTCGACCGTCGAATTCCGGCAGGTGGGTGCCGGAATTCGACATATTCAATAAACGAATTCGACAGTCCCGCTGTCGAAAAACGGCCGATTTGACGGATTTTGATTAGATTTTTAAAAATGTTTACAAAACGGTTAAAAACCCGAAAAAAATTTGCGTGGGGTCCCCCCTCCTAAGCATAACCAGCCTCGGGCTCTTTGAGCCAGTCCTGGTTGCCAAAATACGGGGAAAAAAATGACAGAGGATCCCCCGTATTTTAACAACCAGCACCGGGCTCTGCGCCTGATCCTGGTGCAAAAAATACGGGGGACAAAAAGAGTAGGGGGTCCCCCGTATTTTTTGTACCAGCACCGGGCTCCCACGCTGCGCTCGCGCTGCG
Organism: Pseudophryne corroboree; assembly: GCF_028390025.1. Lineage (NCBI taxonomy): Eukaryota > Metazoa > Chordata > Amphibia > Anura > Myobatrachidae > Pseudophryne > Pseudophryne corroboree. The sequence goes on along the minus strand of NC_086449.1, from coordinate 195,703,650 downwards.
CTCCATGCTCCCACACACCAACGGCACTCACAGGGTGCAGGGCGCTAGGGGGAGCGCCCTTGGCAGCAGGTTACTGGAGCCTTTATTCACTGGCAAAAACGCATGTTAGGGGTGCCTGGGCACTGTGTATGTAACTCCGCCAGTATAATATTTTAAATTTGAGCGGGACTGTAGCGCGCCGGGAGGGGGCGTGGCTTATCCGCACAGCTTACCAGCTCCATTTTCTCTACTTCACAGTGCATGCAGAGACGCTGGCCCGGACCTCCACTCTCCTTACAAGTGCAGGGGGGGGGGGGCACAGGCAATTGGTGCTATATATTAACAGCGCAGGCATCATATATTATTTGTTTAGTAGTATATGGGCGCAGGGGTGTGAGCTGGCATGCTCCCTCTGTGTTCTCTCTACAGGCTTCCCTGTGGGTCTGTCCCCTTTGGCCAGTGTGAGTGTGTGTGTGTCGATATGTCTGAGGCTGAGTGCTCCTCCCCGGAGGAAGTTACTGGGGGCGCAGAGAAGGATTTGGGAGTGACTCTGTCAGCACAGCCGACTGCTGATTGGGTGAATATGTTGAGTACATTGAATGCAAATGTGGCGTTATTGTCTAAGAGGCTGGATAAATCTGATTCTCAGACACAAATGTGGAGAAAATCCATGGAGGACGACTTCTCCCAGGTACAGGCCCCCTCAGGGTCACAGAAACGTTCCTTTACCCAGATGGCAGATACAGATACTGACACAGACTCTGATTCCAGTGTCGACTTTAGTGAGGCCAGTTTACATCCAAAATTGGTAAAGAGTATTCAGTACATGATTGTGGCTATTAAAGATGTTTTACATATTTCTGAAGAACCTCCTGTTCCAGATACAAGGGTTTATTTAAAGGGAAAAAGCCTGAGGTGAAGTTTCCCCCCTCTCATGAACTGAACGCTCTTTGTGAAAAGGCTTGGGAGTCGCCTGACAAAAGGTGGCAGATTCCCAAGATAATTTTTATGGCATATCCTTTCCCCTCTGACGACAGGGAGAAAAGGGAGTCATCTCCCAATGTGGACAAGGCTCTGTCCCGACTGTCCAAAAAGGTGGCGCTTCCATCTCCTGACATGGCTGCCCTCAAGGATCCTGCGGATCGCAAGTAGGAAACGACATTGAAGGCCATTTATGTCACTACGGGTGCATTCCTCAGGCCTGCCGTGGCATCGGCGTGGGTGAGTAGTGCTATTGCTAAGTGAGCTGATAATTTGGCATCTGACATGGATACCCTGGATAGGGATAACATTCTTTTGACTCTCGGTTATATCAGGGATGCTGCAGCTTACCTAAAGGATGCGGCGAGTGATATTGGCCTCTTGGGATCAAGGGCCAATGCCATGGCGGTCTCGGCCAGGAGGGCGCTGTGGATTCATCAATGGAATGCTGATGCCGACTCCAAGAAAGCTATGGAAGCTCTCCCTTTTAAAGATAGTGTCTTGTTTGGTGACGGCCTTACTGACCTGGTGTCTACCGCTAAAGCGGGTAAGTCATCTTTTCTTCCTTATGTTCCCGCACAACAGAAAAAGGTGCCCCATTATCAGATGCAGTCCTTTCGGCCTAATAAATACAAAAAAGGAAGGGGCTCGTCCTTCCTCGCTTCAAAAGGTAGAGGAAGGGGAAAAAGGTCGCCTGCTGTGTCTGGCGCCCAGGACCAAAAGTCCTCCCCTGCCTCTGCCAAGTCCACCGCATGACGCTTGGGCTCCCCAACGGGAGTCCGTGCCGGTGGGGGCCCGTCTCCGAATCTTCAGTCAGGTCTGGTTTCAATCGGACCTAGATCCTTGGGTCTTAGACATAGTGTCCCAGGGGTACAAGCTGGAGTTTCAGGAGATGCCCGCCCGTCGATTTTTCAAATCAGCCTTGCCAGTTTCTATTCCAGAAAGGGAAGTAGTACATGCTGCGATACAAAAGCTGTGTCAATAGAGGGTCATTGTCCCGGTTCCCCCGTCCCAACGGGGGGAAGGGTTCTATTCGAGCCTCTTTGTCATGCCAAAGCCGGACAGCTCGGTCAGACCGATCCTGAACCTAAAATCCCTCAATCCGTACTTGAAAACTTTCAAGTTCAAGATGGAATCTCTTCGAGCTGTAATCTCCAGCCTAGAAGGGGTGGATTTTATGGCATCCGTCGACATAAAAGATGCCTACTTACACGTCCCGATATATCCTCCTCATCAGGCCTTCCTGAGATTTGCAGTGCAGGATTGTCATTACCAATTTCAGGCGTTGCCGTTTGGGCTTTCCATGGCCCCGAGAGTCTTCACCAAAGTGATGGCAGAAATGATGGTACTCCTACGCAAGCAAGGTGTCACAATTATCCCGTACTTGGACGATCTCCTGATAAAGGCGAGATCAAAAGAGCGGTGGTGGCTGCAAAGTTCTCACCTTCTAGAGGGACGCAGGTTCGGAATCCAAGATTGGGTCCTGCTGACCACAGATGCAAGTCTCCGAGGCTGGGGTGCAGTCACACAAGGAAGAAGTTTCCAGGGAAAATGGTCAAGCCAGAAATCTTGTCTACACATAAATGTTCTCGAGTTAAGAGCCATTTACAACGGCCTTCTGCAAGCGAAAAACCTTCTTCTAGGTCTACCTGTCCTGATTCAGTCGGACAACGTAACAGCGGTGGCGTACGTAAACCTCCAGGGCGGAACAAGGAGCAGAGCGGCAATGGCGGAGGCCACATGAGTTCTCCGCTGGGCGGAAAAGCACGTGACCGCTCTGTCAGCGGTCTTCCTTCCGGGCGTAGACAACTGGGAAGCAGACTACCTCAGCAGACACGATCTCCATCCAGGAGAATGGGTCCTTCATCAAGAGGTATTTGCAGAAGTGACAAGGCGTTGGGGAATTCCTCAAATAGACATGATGGCGTCTTGCCTCAACAAGAAGCTTCCGAGGTATTGTTCCAGGTCAAGGGACCCCCAAGCCAGCGCAGTGGACGCCCTGGTAACTCCGTGGGTGTTTCAGTCTGTGTATGTGTTCCCTCCACTTCCTCTCATTCCAAAGGTGTTGAGGATCATAAGACGAACAAGGGTTCCGGCAGTACTCGTCGTTCCAGATTGGCCACGGAGGGCCTGGTATCCGGATCTTCAGGAATTGCTCATAGAAGATCCTTGGCCGCTTCCTCTCAGAGAGGACCTGTTATTGCAGGGGCCATGCGTATTTCAGGACTTACCGCGGCTGCGTTTGACGGCGTGGAGGTTGAACGCCAAATCCTAGCTCGTATAGGTATTCCCGGGGAAGTCATCCCCACTCTCCTTAAGGCTAGAGAGGAAGTCACGGCGAAGCATTATCACCGTATTTGGAGAAAATGTGTTGTGGTGTGAAGCCAAAGAAGCTCCTGTGGAGGAGTTTCAGCTGGGTCGTTTCCTCCATTTTTTGCAGGCAGGCGTGGATGCAGGCCTGAAATTGGGTTCCATCAAAGTCCAGATTTCGGCTTTATCTATTTTCTTTCAAAAAGAACTGGCCGCCCTTCCTGAAGTTCAGACTTTTGTGAAGGGAGTGCTGCATATCCATCCTCCGTTGTGCCACCCGTGGCACCGTGGGATCTTGAAGTGGTGTTACAATTTCTTATGTCCCATTGGTTTGAACCTTTGCGAAAGGTTGAGTTAAAATTTCTCACTTGGAAAGTGGTCATGCTTTTGGCCTTAGCGTCCGCCAGACGGGTGTCAGAATTGGCGGCTTTGTCTCTCAAGAGCCCATATTTGATTTTTCATGTGGATAGAGCAGAATTGAGGACTCGTCAACAATTTCTGCCGAAGGTGGTTTCTTCGTTTCACATAAATCATCCTATTGTGGTGCCTGTGGCTACGGATGCTGTGGCAGTGCCAAAATCTCTTGATGTCTTTGAAAATTTATGTCGCCAGGACGGCTCTTTTTGTTCTGTATGCTTCCAACAAGATTGGAAATCCTGCTTCCAAGCAGACTATTGCACACTGGATTTGTAATACGATTCAGCACGCTCATTCTTCGGCTGGGTTGCCGTTGTCAAAGTCGGTAAAGGCACATTCTACCAGGAAGGTAAGCTCATCTTGGGCGGCAGCCCGAGGGGTCTCGGCACTTCAACTTTGCCGAGCAGCTACGTGGTCGGGTTCAAACACCTTTGCTAAGTTCTACAAGTTTGATACCCTTGCTGATGAGGACCTCATGTTTGCTCAACCGGTGCTACAGAGACGTCCGCACTCTCCCGCCCGGTCTGAAGCTTTGGTATAGACCCTATGGTCCTTCTGGAGTCCCCAGCATCCTCTAGGACGTAAGAGAAAATAGGATTTTAATACCTACCGGTAAATCCTTTTCTCCTAGTCCGTAGAGGATGCTGGGCGACCATCCCAGTGCATACTGTTCCTTGCAGTTGTATTGTTGTTGGTTGTTTTCAGTTACACGACGGTTGTGTATCGGTTATGTTCAGCCTGTTGCTATTTTTTCGTTTATACTGTTATCTGGTATTCCTGCTAATCCAGTTGTACGGTGTGTTTGAGGTGTGAGCTGGTATGTATCTCACCCTTAGTTTAACAAAAATCCTTTTCCTCGAAATGTCCGTCTCCCCTGGGCACAGTTCCTATAACTGAGGTCTGCAGGAGGGGCATAGAGGGAGGAGCCATTTCACACCCAGTAAAACTCTTATAGTGTGCCCATGTCTCCTGCGGATCCCGTCTATACCCCCATGGTCCTTTTGGAATCCCCAGCATCCTCTACGGACTAGGAGAAAAGGATTTACCAGTAGGTATTAAAATCTTATTTCTCTAACGTCCTAGTGGATGCTGGGAACTCCGTAAGGACCATGGGGAATAGCGGGCTCCGAAGGAGGCTGGGCACTCTAGAAAGATCTTAGACTACCTGGTGTGCACTGGCTCCTCCCACCATGACCCTCCTCCAAGCCTCAGTTAGATTTCGTGCCCGGCCGAGGTTGGATGCACACTAGGGGCTCTCCTGAGCTCTTAGAAAGTTATAGTCTTAGAATTTGTTATTTTCAGTGAGACCTGCTGGCAACAGGCTCACTGCAGCGAGGGACTAAGGGGAGAAGAAGCGAACTCGCCTGCTTGCAGCCGGATTGGGCTTCTTAGGCTACTGGACACCATTAGCTCCAGAGGGATCGACCGCAGGCCCAGCCTTGATGTTCGGTCCCGGAGCCGCGCCGCCGTCCCCCTTACAGAGCCAGAAGCAAGAAGATGGTCCGGAAAATCGGCGGCATGAAGACTCTGTCTTCACCAAGGTAGCGCACAGCACTGCAGCTGTGCGCCATTGCTCCTCTCACACACTTCACACTCCGGTCACTGAGGGTGCAGGGCGCTGGGGGGGGCGCCCTGAGGCAGCAATAAAAACACCTTGGCTGGCTAAAATACCTCAATATATGGCCCCAGGGGCTATATATGAGGTAAATACCCCTGCCAGAATTCCATAAAAAACGGGAGAATAGGCCGCGAAAAAGGGGCGGAGCCTATCTCCTCAGCACACTGGCGCCATTTTTTCCCTCACAGCTCGGCTGGAGGGAAGCTCCCTGGCTCTTCCCTGCACAGTAAGAGGGAAAAGAGAGGGGGGGCATTAAAATTGGCACTGTATACAGTATATTATATAAAAGCTATTAGGGACATAACTCAGTTAGTCCCTGTATATATATAGCGCTCTGGTGTGTGCTGGCATACTCTTACTCTGTCCCCCCAAAGGGCTTTTGTGGGTCCTGTCCTCGTTTAGAGCATTCCCTGTGTGTCTGCGGTGTGTCGGTACGGCTGTGTCGACATGTTGAATGAGGAGGCTTATATGGTGACAGAACAGAGGCCGATATATGTGATGTCGCCCCCTGTGGGGCCGACACCAGAGTGGATGGATAGGTGAAAGGTATTAACCGACAGTGTCAACTCCTTACATAAAAGGGTGGATGACGTAACAGCTGTGGGACAGCCGGCTTCGCAGCCCGCGCCTGCCCAGGCGTCTCAAAGGCCATCAGGGGCTCAAAAACGCCCGCTCTCTCAGATGGCAGACACAGATGTCGACACGGAGTCTGACTCCAGTGTCGACAAGGTGGAGACATATACACAATCCACTAGGAACATCCGTGACGTGATCCCGGCAATAAAAAATGTGTTATACATTTCTGACTTTAACCCAAGCACCTCTAAAAATGGGTTTTAGGTTTGGGGAGAAAAAACAGGCAGTGTTTTGTTCCCCCATCAGATGAATAAATGAAGTGTGTGAAAGCGTGGGTTCCCCCGTTAAGAAACTGGTAATTTATAAAAAGTTACTGATGGCGTACCCTTTCCCGCCAGGTGGATAAGTTACGCTGGGAGATATCCCCTAGGGTGGATAAGGCGCTCACACGTTTGTCAAAAAAGGTGGCACTGCCGTCTTAGGATACGGCCACTTTAATAGGTACCTGTTGAGAAAAAACAGGAGGCTATCCTGAAGTCTGTATTTACACACTCAGGTACTAGACTGAGACCTGCAGATAGTGCTGCTGCAGCGTGGTCGGTGACCCTGTCAAACAGGGATACTAGTTGGCAAACATAAAAACATATTAAAGACGTCGTCTTATATATGGGGGATGCACAGAGGGATATTTTGCCGACTGGCATCCAAAATAAATGTAATGTCCATTCTGTCAGGAGGATATTAGTGACCTGTCACTGGACAGGTGATGCTGACCTTAAAAAGCGCATAGAGAGCCTTATAAGGGTGAGGAATTATTTGGGGATGGTCTCTGGGACCTCGTATCCACAGCAACTGCTGGGAAGAAATAATTTTACCTCAGGTTTCCTCACAGACAAAGGTACAGTCCTTTCGGCTTCAGAAAAGCAAGCGGGTCAAATGGCGCTTCCTTTCTGTACAGAGACAAGGGTAGAGGGAAAAAAGCTGCACCAGTCAGCCTGTTCCCAGAATCAAGATTCTTCCCCCGCCTCCTGTGAGGCCACACCATGACGCGGGTGCTCCACAGGTGTAGCCAGGTACGGTGGGGGGCCGTCTCAAAAATTTCAGCAATTAGTGGGCTCGCTCACAGGTGGATCCCTGTTTCTTTCAAGTAGTATTTCAGGGGTACAAGCTGGAATTCGAGATGTCTCCCCCCAGCCGTTTCCTAAAATATGCCTTGCTGACAACTCCCTCAGGCAGGGAGGCTGTGCTAGAGGCAATTAATAAGCGGTATTCCCAGCAGGTAATACTCAAGGTGCCCCTACTTCAACAAGGACGGGGTTACTATTCCACACGGGTTGGGGTACCGAAACCGCATGGTTCGGTGTGACCCATTTTATATTTAAAATCCTTGAACACAAAAATTCAAGTTCAAGATGGAATCGCTCAGGGCGGTTATTCCAAGCCTGGACGAGGGGGATTACATGGTATCCTGGGACATCAAGGATGCTTACCTGCATGTCCCCATTTACCATCCTCGCCAGGAGTACCTCAGATTGTGGTACAGGATTACCATTACCAAGTCCAGACACTGCCGTTTGGACTGTATATGGCACCGAGGGTGTTTTATCAAGGTAATGGCCGAAATGTTGATACTCCTTCAAAAAAAGGGAGTTGTAATTATCCCGTACTTGGACAATCTCGTTATAAGGGCGAGGTCCAAGGAGCAGTTGGTAGTCGGGGTAGCACTATTTTGGAAAGTGCTACAACAGCATGGTTGGATTCTAAACAGTCCAAAGTCACAGCTGGTTCCTATGACACGTCTACTGTTCCTGGGGATGGTTCTGGACATAAACCAGAAATAGTGTTTCTCCCGGAGGAGAAAGCCAAGGAGTTGTCATCTCTAGTCAGAGACCTCCTGAAGCCAAAATAGGTAGCGGTGCATCATTGCACGCGAGTCCTGGGAAAAATGGTAGCTTCCTACGAAGCAATCCCATTAGGCAGGTTCCATACAAGAACTTTTCAGAGGGACCTGTTGGACAAGTAGTCCGGATCGCATCTTCCGATGCATAGGCTGATAACCCTGTCTCCGAGGACCAGGGTATCTCTACTGTGGTGGCTGCAGAGTGCCCATCTTCAAGAGGGCCGCAGGTTCGGCATACAGGACTAGGTCCTAGTGACCATGGATTCCAGCCTTTGAGGCTGGGAGGCAGTCACACAGGGAAGAAATTTCCAGGGACTTTGGTCAAGTCAGGTTATTTCCCTACACATAAATATTCTGGACCTGAGGGCCATTTACAATGCCCTGAGGCCGGCAAGGCCTCTGCTTCAAAACCAGCCGGTACTGATCCAATCAGACAACATCACGGCAGTCGCCCATGTAAACCAACAGGGCGGCACAAGAAGCAGGATGGCGATGGCAGAAGCCACAAGGATTCTCCGATAGGCGGAAAATCATGTGTTAGCACTGTCAGCAGTGTTCATTCCCGGAGTGGACAACTGGGAAGCAGATCTTCTCAACAGACACGACCTCCACCCGGGAGAATGGGGACTTCCTCCAGAAGTCTTCCAATAGGATTGTACACCATTGGGAAAGGCCACAGGTGGACATGATGGCGTCCCGCCTCAACAAAAAGCTATAAAAGATATTGCACCGGGTCAAGGGACCCTCAGGCGATAGCTATGGACGCTCTGGTAACACCGTGGGTGTACCAGTCGGTTTATGTGTTCTCCCCTCTGCCTCTCATACCAAAGGTACTGAGAATAATAAGAAGGCGAGGAGTAAGAACGATACTCGTGGATGGCCAAGAAGAGCTTGGTACCCAGAACTTCAAGAATTTATATCAGAGGACCCATGGCCTCTGCCACTCAGACAGGACCTGCGGCAGCAGGGGCCCTGTCTGTTCCAAGACTTACCGCGGCTGCGTTTGTCGGCATGGCGGTTGAACGCCGGATCCTGAAGGAAAAGGGCATTCCGGAGGAAGTCATTCCTACGCTTACTAAAGCCAGGAAAGAGGTTACAGCAACTCATTATCACCGCATATGGCAAAAATATGTTGCATGGTGTGAGGCCGAAAGGGCCCCAACAGAGGAATTTCAACTAGGTCGATTTCTGCATTTCCTGCAAGCAGGAGTGAATATGGGCCTTAAATTGGGTTCCATTAAGGTACAGATCTCGACTCTGTCGATTTTCTTTCAAAAAGAACTAGCTTCAGTACCTGAAGTTCAGACATTTATAAAAGGAGTGCTGCATATTCAGCCCCCGTTTGTGCCTCCAGTGGCACCTTGGGATCTCAACGTGGTGTTGAGTTTCTTAAAATCACATTGGTTTGAACCACTAAAAACCGTGGATCTGAAATATCTCACGTGGAAGGTGGTTATGTTATTGGCCTTGGCTTCTGCCAGGCAAGTATCAAGTTGGCGGCTTTGTCTTGTAAAAGCCCTTATTTGATTTTCCATATGGATAGGGCAGAATTGAGGACTCGTCCCCAGTTTCTCCCAAAGGTGGTGTCAGCGTTTCACCTGAACCAGCCTATTGTGGTGCCTAGGCTACTAGGGACTTGGAGGACTCCAAGTTGCTAGACGTTGTCAGGGCACTGAAAATATATGTTTCCAGAACGGCTAGAGTCAGAAAATCTGACTCGCTGTTTATCCTATATGCACCTAACAAGCTGGGTGCTCCTGCTTCTAAGCAGACTATTGCTCGTTGGATTTGTAGTACAATTCAGCTTGCACATACTGTGGCAGGCCTGCCACAGCCAAAATCTGTCAATGCCCATTCCACAAGGAAGGTGGGCTCGTCTTGGGCGGCTGCCCGAGAGGTCTCGGCTTTACAACTTTGCCGAGCAGCTACTTGGTCAGGGGCAAACACGTCTGCAAAATTCTACAAATTTGATACCCTGGCTGAGGAGGACCTGGAGTTCTCTCATTCAGTGCTGCAGAGTCATCCGCACTCTCCCGCCCGTTTGGGAGCTTTGGTATAATCCCCATGGTCCTTACGGAGTTCCCAGCATCCACTAGGACGTTAGAGAAAATAAGAATTTACTCACCGGTAATTCTATTTCTCGTAGTCCGTAGTGGATGCTGGGCGCCCATCCCAAGTGCGGTTTATCTGCAATACTTGTACATAGTTATTGTTAACTAAATCGGGTTATTGTTGAGCCATCTGTTGAGAGGCTCTATTGTTTCATACTGTTAACTGTGTTTCATATCACGAGTTGTACGGTGTGATTGGTGTGGCTGGTATGAGTCTTACCCGGGATTCAAAATCCTTCCTTATTGTGTACGCTCGTCCGGGCACAGTACCTAACTGAGGCTTGGAGGAGGGTCATGGTGGGAGGAGCCAGTGCACACCAGGTAGTCTAAGATCTTTCTAGAGTGCCCAGCCTCCTTCGGAGCCCGCTATTCCCCATGGTCCTTACGGAGTTCCCAGCATCCACTACGGACTACGAGAAATAGAATTACCGGTGAGTAAATTCTTATTTTTTTTTGCAGTTGAGCCATTATTGGCTGACTGTGCATGAATCTAAGTTGCACTGCGCATGTGCTGCAATAGTACGGAGAGGATTTATTCACAGAGTGATTGAAAGTCAGGGCCCACTTGGGGACGGAGAGTGATGGCAAAAATGCATATGTGTCGTGACCGTTTTCAAAATGCAGACGTGTCGGAGACTGCAGTCCCATACACAGCTGTAATAGCTCCAGCATCTTACTTCCTGCGGCCGTGCTGCATGAAAACAGGACTACTCAGAAGTTCAATGATCGACTGATCTCCGACCGAAGCCACTTGGTTTACTCACCCAATGGGACTCGCATCTCTGCCAGTGGGCATCTTTATACAAATCCAGACTGCTGCTTTTACATATTTTTTTACATATTTTTGCACAATCGCTGCGTACACATTTGCATGTGCGAATGCATTTGCACACATCTCTGAATCAGGCCCTGAGTTTGTTCTGTTCGCCCAGATTCAGGTCTTCCAGAGCAACGGTTATCAAACATTCCTGTCCTCAGAACCCCAAACAGCTAACATTTGCCAGGTCACCCAGCAGGTGCACAGGTGTATTCATTACTCACTGACAAATTTTAAAAGATCCACAGGTGGAGATAATTATTCCCTTTGTGATTCTGTGAGGAGACCTAGAAACCATGCACTGTTTGGAGTACTGAGGACCGAGTTTGAGAACCTCTGCTCCAGAGTGATCTCAGGAAGGATTGGGGTTGGCCCTATCTCTATTTCTCATACTGATGATTTCCTTTGCCAAATACCTGTATAATGTAAGCCTGGTAATCTCATACATGAAATACAAATTACAAGTTATATCTGGTGAAACATTGGAAGTATTATTATTATTTTTTTTTAATATGGCTTTTTCATATTTTCTCTTTGAATAAATAATGATTCAGTAAAATGTTATTTGTCACATAAAATCGTATTTATAAAACTGATGAGATTTGGTTGTTAATGGTTGTTTTATATGTTCTGATATGTAAAAACACAGATTTAAAAAAGTGAGTGGTTTGTTAATATGACTGTTTATCATCATCATCATATTGGGCCTGGTTCTGCAGAGTTTGAAGTTTAGAGGGGCGTGTCCAAATTGCAGAGTAAAAATAAGCTGTCCAGCGTTTGTGGGCTACATACAAAAATAGCCAGTATTTAACCTGTATACAAAACTAAAAAAAACACAATAAATGTATTTGCACCCCTTATATTGCATCTTGGTTTGTCCAGTTGCAGTTACTTGCTCTCTCTTGCTTTACACCCAACTCTAAATCAGGCCCGTTGTGTCTTTATGCTTTTCTCATTACCTGGTGGATATTCATGCACTCTGCATGCATTTCAGTAATTCACCCATTAAAGCACTCTTGCATGCATGCATGCATGCATGCATGTGACAATAAAGACAAATGTACGAGCCATAAATGTTTGTTAGAAAGTTATTTAGCCCCGATTTCTTTCTTAGGTCCAACTGCAGACAAAAGCTCTTTTCCAAGTCTGGATACTCTCAAAAAATCCCACAAGGAGAGACATCATTCGTCTGCTGTAAGTGTGTGTCCTCATTTCAGTAGTAAGAGCTTTACATTCTTTTGTTGAATACTTTTTTGTGGGTGTTACCCGATCATAAAAAGGCATTGGGTCCTAATAAGCATGACGCCATGGCACCAGATCTTACCATTTGTACTGCTATGGTATAAATGAGGCTTCTTTCTCATATATAGTGTATAATACTCAAGTGTCCTCCTAAAACATTTGTTGAATGTTTTATGAAGATAGATTATTGTCCTTTATCCTTTATGACAGTACATTCCATAGTACCTGTATACGACACAGTAAATCACGGTCTGCCGCGCACCATGTCCTAAAATGGGCGCTATCTCTTTTTGGTGGTATGAACAGTAGCCCTACAATTCTTATTTGATGTTATTTATTTCTACTAGATGCAGACAAAAGGATTTGCTCAGTACGATTTATTTAGCTACTGCACAGTGGAAAACTCCATTATAGAATCACAAACAAGTGTCACAGTGGACTTTGTGTGGAATGGTGTGGACCACATCCTACAGATCCCACCTTTGACTTCTGCTTCAACGCTGGTATGACAAACGCACAACTATTATCTTGTGTCTCATTTTTTTTTTTTTGTCCTCTTCTTTTTGACTTCCACTAATTAGTAATGCAACCTAGCTGTCTGCTTCTTCATGCTGTTATGATACTCAATATAATATACAGTAATATGCAGTTTTGTGCCTAAAGTTTTATGGCCTATGTCAGCTTTCTCTTTACCACCTTAAATAAAAGCCCGTCCCCTGACTGTTTGTTTCTCTGCCATTGCCACACACACACACTTTCATACCCCAAACCCACCAGCTTGGCCACTGTTCTTCTCTGGCTCCTCTGCACTGACTGCATCATGACTTGCAGTACTGGCGGGAGAAGAGAGATGAGTGCAGTCAGGAACCATAGATACGCCTTGCGTCATGTATAGTGGCACAGATCACACCTTATCAATATGACCATTGCCCTAAGTTTTACTGAAACGATAATGGTGGTTTGAAAATGAGCCCAGGAAGATGTGAATTATTCTGTATGCTGATAACACCACACATTTCTCTATCGTCCTAGTGGATGCTGGGGTTCCTGAAAGGACCATGGGGAATAGCGGCTCCGCAGGAGACAGGGCACAAAAGTAAAGCTTTCCGATCAGGTGGTGTGCACTGGCTCCTCCCCCTATGACCCTCCTCCAAGCCAGTTAGATTTTTGTGCCCGGCCGAGAAGGGTGCAATCTAGGTGGCTCTCCTAAAGAGCTGCTTAGAGAAAGTTTAGCTTAGGTTTTTTATTTTACAGTGAGTCCTGCTGGCAACAGGATCACTGCAACGAGGGACTTAGGGGAGAAGAAGTGAACTCACCTGCGTGCAGGATGGATTGGCTTCTTGGCTACTGGACATCAGCTCCAGAGGGACGATCACAGGTACAGCCTGGATGGTCACCGGAGCCTCGCCGCCGGCCCCCTTGCAGATGCTGAAACATGAAGAGGTCCAGAATCGGCGGCAGAAGACTCCTCAGTCTTCTAAAGGTAGCGCACAGCACTGCAGCTGTGCGCCATTTTCCTCTCAGCACACTTCACACAGCAGTCACTGAGGGTGCAGGGCGCTGGGAGGGGAGCGCCCTGGGAGGCAAATGAAAACCTATTTGGCTAAAAAATACCTCACATATAGCCTCCGGGGCTATATGGAGATATTTAACCCCTGCCAGAATACACTAAAGAGCGGGAGACGAGCCCGCCGGAAAAGGGGCGGGGCCTATCTCCTCAGCACACAGCGCCATTTTCCTTACACAGCTCCGCTGGTCAGGACGGCTCCCAGGTCTCTCCCCTGCACTGCACTACAGAAACAGGGTAAAACAAGAGAGGGGGGGCAAAATAGTGGCAAAAATTATATTATAAAAGCAGCTATACAGGGAGCACTTATTATAAGGCTATCCCTGTCATATATAGCGCTTTTGGTGTGTGCTGGCAAACTCTCCCTCTGTCTCCCCAAAGGGCTAGTGGGGTCCTGTCTTCGTTAAGAGCATTCCCTGTGTGTCTGCTGTGTGTCGGTACGTGTGTGTCGACATGTATGAGGACGATATTGGTGTGGAGGCGGAGCAATTGCCAAATATGGGGATGTCACCTCCTAGGGGGTCGACACCAGAATGGATGCCTTTATTTATGGAATTACGGGATAGTGTCAACACGCTAAAGCAGTCGTTTGTCGACATGAGACGGCCGGACAATCAGTTAGTGCCTGTCCAGGCGCCTCAAACACCGTCAGGGGCTGTAAAACGCCCTTTGCCTCAGTCGGTCGACACAGACCCAGACACAGGCACTGATTCCAGTGGCGACGGTGACGAATCAACCGTATTTTCCAGTAGGGCCACACGTTATATGATTTTGGCAATGAAGGAGGCGTTACATTTAGCTGATACTACTGGTACCACTAAACAGGGTATTATGTGGGGTGTGAAAAAACTACCTATAGTTTTTCCTGAATCAGAAGAACTAAATGATGTATGTGATGAAGCGTGGGTTGCCCCCGATAAAAAGATGCTAATTTCAAAGAAGTTATTAGCTTTATACCCTTTCCCGTCAGAGGTTAGGGCGCGCTGGGAAACACCTCCTAGGGTGGATAAGGCGCTCACACGCTTATCTAAACAAGTGGCGTTACCCTCTCCTGAGACGGCCGCACTTAAAGATCCAACAGATAGGAGGATGGAAAATATCCAAAAAAGTATATACACACATACAGGTGTTATACTACGACCAGCTATAGCGTCAGCCTGGATGTGCAGTGCTGGAGTAGTTTGGTCAGAGTCCCTGATTGAAAATATTGATACCCTGGATAGGGACAATGTTTTACTGTCTTTAGAGCAAATAAAGGATGCATTTCTTTATATGCGTGATGCACAGAGGGATATCTGCACACTGGCATCACGGGTAAGTGCTATGTCCATTTCGGCCAGAAGAAGTTTATGGACGCGACAGTGGTCAGGCGATGCGGACTCAAAACGGCATATGGAAGTTTTGCCGTATAAAGGGGAGGAGTTATTTGGAGTCGGTCTATCAGATTTGGTGGCCACGGCTACAGCCGGGAAATCCACCTTTTTTACCTCAAGCTACTCCCCAACAGAAAAAGACACCGACTTTTCAACCGCAGTCCTTTCGTTCCTTTAAAAACAAGAGAGCAAAGGGATATTCATATCTGCCACGAGGCAGAGGAAGGGGGAAGAGACACCAACAGGCAGCTCCTTCCCAGGAACAGAAGCCCTCCCCCGCTTCTACAAAAGCCTCAGCATGACGCTGGGGCTTCTCAAGCGGACTCGGGGGCGGTGGGCGGTCGTCTCAAGCATTTCAGCGCGCAGTGGGCTCACTCGCAGGTAGATCCCTGGATCCTGCAGATAATATCTCAGGGGTACAGGTTGGAACTAGAGACAGATCCGCCTCGCCGTTTCCTGAAGTCTGCTTTACCAACGTCCCCCTCCGAAAGGGAGACGGTTTTGGAAGCCATTCACAAGCTGTACTCTCAGCAGGTGATAGTCAAGGTACCTCTTCTACAACAGGGAAAGGGGTATTATTCCACTCTATTTGTGGTACCGAAGCCGGACGGCTCGGTAAGACCTATTCTAAATCTGAAGTCCTTGAACCTGTACATAAAGAAGTTCAAGTTCAAAATGGAGTCACTCAGAGCAGTGATAGCGAACCTGGAAGAAGGGGACTTTATGGTGTCCTTGGACATCAAGGATGCGTACCTCCACGTTCCAATTTACCCCTCACACCAGGGGTACCTCAGGTTCGTTGTACAAAACTGTCACTATCAGTTTCAGACGCTGCCGTTCGGATTGTCCACGGCATCTCGGGTCTTTACAAAGGTAATGGCCGAGATGATGATTCTTCTTCGAAGAAAAGGCGTATTAATTATCCCATACTTGGACGATCTCCTAATTAAGGGCAAGGTCCAGAGAACAGCTAGAGAGGGGATTAGCACTGTCTCAAGAAGTGCTAAAACAGCACGGCTGGATTCTGAATATTCCAAAATCCCAGTTAATGCCGACAACTCGTCTGCTGTTCCTAGGGATGATTCTGGACACGGTTCAGAAAAAAGTTTTTCTCCCGGAGGAAAAAGCCAAGGAGTTGTCCGAGCTTGTCAGGAACCTCCTAAAACCAGGAAAGGTGTCTGTACATCAATGCACAAGAGTCCTGGGAAAAATGGTGGCTTCTTACGAAGCAATTCCATTCGGCAGATTCCATGCACGAATTTTCCAGAGGGATCTGTTAGACAAATGGTCAGGGTCGCATCTTCAGATGCACCAGCGGATAACCCTGTCTCCAAGGACAAGGGTATCTCTTCTGTGGTGGTTGCAGAGTGCTCATCTATTGGAGGGCCGCAGATTCGGCATACAGGATTGGATCCTGGTGACCACGGACGCCAGCCTGAGAGGCTGGGGAGCAGTCACACAAGGAAGAAACTTCCAGGGAGTGTGGACGAGCCTGGAAACGTCTCTTCACATAAACATTCTGGAACTAAGAGCAATCTACAATGCTCTAAGCCAGGCAGAACCTCTGCTTCAAGGAAAACCGGTGTTGATCCAGTCGGACAACATCACGGCAGTCGCCCATGTGAACAGACAGGGCGGCACAAGAAGCAGGAGTGCAATGGCAGAAGCTGCAAGGATTCTTCGCTGGGCAGAGAATCATGTGATAGCACTGTCAGCAGTGTTCATCCCGGGAGTGGACAACTGGGAAGCAGACTTCCTCAGCAGACACGACCTTCACCCGGGAGAGTGGGGACTTCATCCGGAAGTCTTCCACATGCTGGTAACCCGTTGGGAAAGACCAATGGTGGACATGATGGCGTCTCGCCTCAACAAAAAACTGGACAGGTATTGCGCCAGGTCAAGAGATCCGCAGGCAATAGCTGTGGACGCGCTGGTAACGCCTTGGGTGTACCAGTGGGTGTATGTGTTTCCTCCTCTGCCTCTCATACCAAAAGTATTGAGAATTATACGGCAAAGAGGCGTAAGAACGATACTAGTGGTTCCGGATTGGCCAAGAAGGACTTGGTACCCGGAACTTCAAGAGATGATCACGGAAGATCCGTGGCCTCTACCTCTAAGGAGGGACTTGCTTCAGCAGGGTCCCTGTCTGTTTCAAGACTTACCGCGGCTGCGTTTGACGGCATGGCGGTTGAACGCCGGATCCTAAAGGAAAAAGGCATGCCGGAAGAAGTCATTCCTACTTTGATTAAAGCAAGGAAGGAAGTAACCGTGCAACACTATCACCGCATTTGGCGAAGATATGTTGCGTGGTGCGAGGATCGGAGTGCTCCGACGGAGGAATTTCAACTGGGTCGATTCCTACATTTCCTGCAATCAGGATTGTCTATGGGTCTCAAATTGGGATCTATTAAGGTTCAAATTTCGGCCCTGTCGATTTTCTTTCAAAAAGAATTGGCTTCAGTTCCTGAAGTCCAGACTTTTGTTAAGGGAGTGCTGCATATACAGCCTCCTGTGGTGCCTCCAGTGGCACCGTGGGATCTCAATGTGGTTTTGGAATTTCTAAAATCTCATTGGTTTGAACCACTAAAAAAGGTGGATTTAAAATATCTCACATGGAAAGTGACCATGTTACTAGCCCTGGCTTCGGCCAGGAGAGTGTCAGAACTGGCAGCTTTATCTTACAAAAGCCCATATCTGATTTTCCATTCGGACAGGGCAGAACTGCGGACTCGTCCGCATTTTCTCCCTAAGGTGGTGTCAGCATTTCATCTGAACCAGCCTAGTGTAGTGCCTGCGGCTACAAGTGACTTGGAGGACTCCAAGTTACTGGACGTTGTCAGAGCATTAAAAATATATATTGCAAGGACAGCTGGAGTCAGAAAATCTGACTCGTTGTTTATATTGTATGCACCCAACAAGATGGGTGCTCCTGCGTCTAAGCAGACGATTGCTCGTTGGATCTGTAGCACAATCCAACTTGCACATTCTGTGGCAGGCCTGCCACAGCCTAAATCTGTAAAGGCCCACTCCACAAGGAAGGTGGGCTCATCTTGGGCGGCTGCCCGAGGGGTCTCGGCATTACAACTTTGCCGAGCAGCTACGTGGTCAGGGGAGAACACGTTTGTAAAATTTTACAAATTTGATACTCTGGCTAAGGAGGACCTGGGGTTCTCTCATTCGGTGCTGCAGAGTCATCCGCACTCTCCCGCCCGTTTGGGAGCTTTGGTATAATCCCCATGGTCCTTTCAGGAACCCCAGCATCCACTAGGACGATAGAGAAAATAAGAATTTACTTACCGATAATTCTATTTCTCGGAGTCCGTAGTGGATGCTGGGCGCCCATCCCAAGTGCGGATTATCTGCAATAATTGTACATAGTTATTGTTAACTAATTCGGGTTATTGTTAAGAAGCCATCTTTCAGAGGCTCCTCTGTTATCATACTGTTAACTGGTTTTGATCACAAGTTGTACGGTGTGATTGGTGTGGCTGGTATGAGTCTTACCCGGGATTCAAAATTCCTCCCTTATTGTGTACGCTCGTCCGGGCACAGTACCTAACTGGCTTGGAGGAGGGTCATAGGGGGAGGAGCCAGTGCACACCACCTGATCGGAAAGCTTTACTTTTGTGCCCTGTCTCCTGCGGAGCCGCTATTCCCCATGGTCCTTTCAGGAACCCCAGCATCCACTACGGACTCCGAGAAATAGAATTATCGGTAAGTAAATTCTTATTATTATGTCCGGCTTTGTAATGGTATAGGGGTCTTTTTTTATACTTACCAGTTTTAAATGAATTGCACAGATTATTTGTCCACACCAGCACAAGACACAGGCTGAGTCAGCCATATCCAAAATGCTTGGGGCCAGAATATTGTGGATATTTGGATTTCTCTAACGTCCTAGTGGATGCTGGGGACTCAGTCAGGACCATGGGGAATAGCGGCTCCGCAGGAGACAGGGCACAAAAGCAAGCTTTTAGGATCACATGGTGTGTACTGGCTCCTCCCCCTATGACCCTCCTCCAAGCCTCAGTTAGGTTTTTGTGCCCGGCCGAGAAGGGTGCAATCTAGGTGGCTCTCTTAAAGAGTTACTTAGAAAAAGTTTTTAGGTTCTTTATTTTCAGTGAGTCCTGCTGGCAACAGGCTCACTGCATCGAGGGACTTAGGGGAGAGATTTTCAACTCACCTGCGTGCAGGATGGATTGGATTCTTAGGCTACTGGACATAGCTCCAGAGGGAGTGGGAACACAGGGCTCGCCCTGGGGTTCGTCCTGGAGCCGCGCCGCCGACCCCCTTGCAGACGCTGAAGATGAAGAGGTCCGGAACCAGGCGGCAGAAGACTCTCAGTCTTCATCAGGTAGCGCACAGCACTGCAGCTGTGCGCCATTGTTGTCAGCACACTTCACACAGCGGTCACGGAGGGTGCAGGGCGCTGGGGGGGGGGCGCCCTGGGCAGCAATGTATAATACCTGTATGGCGAAAAATACATCACATATAGCCCTTGAGGCTATATGGATGTATTTAACCCCTGCCAGATATCTAAAACTCCGGAGAAAAAGCCCGCCGAAAAGGGGGCGGGGCCTATTCTCCTCAGCACACAGCGCCATTTTCCCTCACAGAAAGGCTGGTGGGAAGGCTCCCATGCTCTCCCCTGCACTGCACTACAGAAACAGGGTTAAAACAGAGAGGGGGGGCACTGATTTGGCGATATGTATATATATTAAAATGCTATAAGGGAGGAACACTTATATAAAGGTTGTCCCTGGATAATTATAGCGTTTTGGTGTGTGCTGGCAAACTCTCCCTCTGTTTCCCCAAAGGGCTAGTGGGTCCTGTCCTCTATCAGAGCATTCCCTATGTGTGTGCTGTATGTCGGTACGTGTGTGTCCTGTATGTCGGTACGTGTGTGTCGACATGTATGAGGAAAATATTGGTGAGGAGGCGGAGCAAATTGCCTGTAATGGTGATGTCACTCTCTAGGGAGTCGACACCGGAATGGATGGCTTATTTATGGAAATTACGTGACAATGTCAACACGCTGCAAGCCGGTTGACGACATGAGAGGGCCGGCGAACAAATTAGTATCTGTCCAGGCGTCTCAAACACCGTCAGGGGCTGTAAAATGCCCATTTACCTCAGTCGGTCGACACAGACCCAGACACGGACACTGATTTCAGTGTCGACGGTGAAGAAACAAACGTATTTTCTTTTAGGGCCACACGTTAAGGGCAATGAAGGAGGTGTTACATATTTCTGATACTCCAAGTACCACAAAAAAGGGTATTATGTGTGAGGTGAAAAAACTACCTGTAGTTTTTCCTGAATCAGATAAATTAAATGAAGTGTGTGATGATGCGTGGGTTTCCCCCGATAGAAAATTATTGGCGGTATACCCTTTCCCGCCAGAAGTTAAGGCGCGGTGGGAAACACCCCTCAGGGTGGATAAGGCGCTCACACGCTTATCAGAACAAGTGGCGGTACCATCTACGGATAGGGCCGTACTTAAGGAGCCAGCTGATAGGAGGCTGAAAAAATATCCTAAAAAGTATACACACACATGCTGGTGTTATACTGCGACCAGCGATCGCCTCAGCCTGGATGTGCAGAGCTGAGGTGGCTTGGTCGGATTCCCTGACTAAAAATATTGATACCTTTGACAGGGACAGTATTTTATTGACTATAGAGCATTTAAAGGATGCATTTCTATATATGCGAGATGCGCAGAGGGATATTTGCACTCTGGCATCAAGAGTAAATGCGATGTCCATATCTGCAAGAAGATGTTTATGGACACGACAGTGGTCAGGTGATGCAGATTCCAAACGGCACAAAGATGTATTGCCGTATAAAGGGGAGGAGTTATTTGGGGTCGGTCCATGGGACCTGGTGGCCAGGGCAACTGCTGGAAAATCCACCGTTTTTTACCCTAAGTCACATCTCTGCAGAAAAAGACACCGTCTTTTCAGCCTCAGTCCTTTCGTCCCTATAAGAGTCATATCTGCCCAGGGATAGAGGAAAGGGAAGAAGACTGCAGCAGGCAGCCCATTCCCAGGAACAGAAGCCCTCCACCGCTTCTACCAAGTTCTCAGCATGACGCTGGGACCGTACAGGACCCCTTGATCCTACAAGTAGTATCCAAGGGGTACAGATTGGAATGTCGAGAGGTTTCCCCCCTCGCAGGTTCCTGTAGTCTGCTGTACCAATGTCTCCCTCCGACAGGGAGGCAGTATTGAAAACAATTCACAAGCTGTATTCCCAGCAGGTGATAATAAATTTACCCCTCCGACAACAAGGAAAGGGGTATTACTCCACACTATATGGTGGTACTGAAGGCTAGGTGAGACCTATTCTAAATCTGAAAAATTTGAACACTTACAAGGGTTCAAATCCAGATGGAGTCACTCAGAGCAGTGATAGCAAAGAACAAGGGGACTATATGGTGTCCCGGGACATCAGGGATGCTTACCTCCATGTCCCAAAATTTGCCTTTTCTCACCAAGGGTACCTCAGGTTCGTGGTACAGAACTGTCACTATCAGTTTCAAGACGATGCCGTTGGATTGTCCAAGGCACCCCGGGTCCTTACCAAGGTAATGACCGAAAGGAGGATTCGTCTTCAAAGAAAATGGACGACCTCCTGATAAGAACAAGGTCCAGAGAACAGTTGGAGGTCGGAGTAGCACTATCTCAAGTAGTTCTACGACAGCACGGGTGGATTCTAAATATTCCAAAACCGCAGTTGTTCCGACGACACGTCTGCTGGTCCTAGGGATGATTCTGGACACAGTCCAGGAAAAGGTGTTTCTCCCAGAGGAGAAAGCCAGGGAGTTATCCGAGCTAATCGGGATCCTCCTAAAACCAGGAAAAGTGTCAGTGCATCATTGCACAAGAGTCCTGGTAAAAATGGTGGCTTATTACGAAGCGCTTCCATTCGGCAGATTTCACGCAAGAACTCTTCAGTGGGATCTGCTGGACAAATGGTCCGGATCGCATCTTCAGATGCATCAGCGGATAACCCTATATCCAAGGACAAGGGTGTCTCTCCTGTGGTGATTACAGAGTGCTCATCTTCTAGAGGGCCGCAGATTCGGCATTCAGGATTGGATGCTCGTGACCACGGAGGCCAGCCTGAGAGGCTGGGGAGCAGTCACACAAGGAGTGTGATCAAGTCTGGAGAATTCTCTCCACATAAATATACTGGAGCTAAGAGCAAATTTATAATGCTCTAAGCTTAGCAAGACCTCTGCTTCAAGGTCAGCCGGTATTGATCCAGTGGGATAACATCACGGCAGTCGCCCACGTAAACAGAAAGGGCGGCACAAGAAGCAGGAGGGCAGTGGCAAAACTGCAAGGATTTTTCGCTAGGCGGAAAATCATGTGATAGCACTGTCAGCAGTGTTCATTCCGGGAGTGGACGACTGGGAAGCAGACTTCCTCAGCAGGCACGACCTCCACCCGGGAGAGTGGGAACTTCATCGGGAAGTTTTCCGCATGATTGTGAACCGTTGGGAAAGACCAAAGGTGGACATGATGGCGTCCCGCCCGAACAAAAAAAAAATGGGACAGGTATTGCGCCAGGTCACGAGACCTTCAGGCGATAGCTGTGGACGTCCTGGTAACACCGTGGGTGTAACAGTCGGTGTATGTGTTCCCTTCTCTGCTTCTCATAACCAAGGTATTGAGAATTATAAGACATAGAGGAGGAAGAACTATACTCGTGGCTCCGGATTGGCCAAGAGGGACTTGGTAACCGGAACTTCAAGAGATGCTCACAGAGGACTAATGGCCTCGGGAGCTAAGAAGGGATTTGCTTTCAGCAAGTACCATGTCTGTTCCAAGAGGAACCGTGGCATCGGCCTTTAAGAAAGGACCTGCTCCAGCAGGGACCTTGTCTGTTCCAAGACTTACCGCGACTGCGTTTGACGGCATGGCGGTTTGAACGCCGGATCCTAAGGGAAAAGGCATTCCGGAAGAGGTCATACCTACCCTGGTCAAAGCCAGGAAGGAGGTGACCGCACAACGTTATCACCACATGTGGTAAAAATATGTTGCGTGGGTGAGGCCAGGAGGGCCCCACGAAAAAATTTCAACTAGGTCGATTTCTGCACTTCCTGCAAACAGGAGTGTCTATGAGCCTCAAATTGGGGTCCATTAAGGTTCAAGTTTCGGCCCTATAGATTTTCTTCCAGAAAGAATTGGCTTCAGTTCCTGAAGTCCAGACGTTTGTCAAGGGAGTATTGCATATACAGCCCTTGTGTGCCTCCAGTGGCACCGTGGGATCTCAACGTAGTGTTGGGATTCCTCAAATCATATTGGTTTGAACCACTCAAATCTGTGGATTTGAAATATCTCACATGGAAAGTGACCATGCTGTTGGCCCTGGCCTCGGCCAGGCGATTGTCAAAATTGGCGGCTTTGTCTTACAAAAGCCCATATTTGATTTTCCATTCGGACAGGGCAGAACTGCGGACTCGTCCCCAGTTTCTTCCTAAGGTGGTGTCAGCGTTTCACCTGAAACAACCTATTGTGGTGCCTGCGGCTACTAGGGACTTGGAGGACTCCAAGTTGCTAGACGTTGTCAGGGCCCTGAAAATATATATATATATATATAATTCCAGGACGGCTGGAGTCAGAAAGTCTGACTTGCTGTTTATATTGTAGGCACCCAAAAAGCTGGGTGCTCCTGCTTCTAAGCAGACTATTGCTCGTTGGATTTGTAGTACAATTCAGCTTGCACATTCTGTGGCAGGCCTGCCACAGCCAAAATCTGTAAATGCCCATTCCACAAGGAAGGTGGGCTCATCTTGGGCGGCTGCCCGAGGGGTCTCGGCTTTACAACTTTGCCGAGCAGCTACTTGGTCAGGGGCAAACACGTTTGCTAAATTCTACAAATTTGATACCCTGGCTGAGGAGGTCCTGGAGTTCTCTCATTCGGTGCTGCAGAGTCATCCGCACTCTCGTTTGGGAGCTTTGGTATAATCCCCATGGTCCTGACGGAGTCCCCAGCATCCACTAGGACGTTAGAGAAAATAAGATTTTACTTACCGATAAATCTATTTCTCATAGTCCGTAGTGGATGCTGGGCGCCCATCCCAAGTGCGGATTGTCTGCATTACTTGTACATAGTTATTGTTACAAAAAAATCGGGTTATTATTGTTGTGAGCCATCTTTTTTAGAGGCTACTTCATTGTTATCATACTGTTAACTGGGTTCAAATCACAAGTTGTACAGTGTGATTGGTGTGGCTGGTATGAGTCTTACCCGGGATTCAAGATCCTTCCTTATTGTGTACGCTCGTCCGGGCACAGTACCTAACTGAGGCTTGGAGGAGGGTCATAGGGGGAGGAGCCAGTACACACCATGTGATCCTAAAAGCTTGCTTTTGTGCCCTGTCTCCTGCGGAGCCGCTATTCCCCATGGTCCTGACGGAGTCCCCAGCATCCACTACGGACTATGAGAAATAGATTTATCGGTAAGTAAAATCTTATTTTTTCAGTATTTTGGAATATTTGCATACTATAATGAGAGATCTTGGGGATCGGGACCCAAGTGTAAACACAAAAATGCGTATGTGTTTCATATACACCTTATACACATAGCCTGAAGGTCATTTTATACAATATTTGTAAGAATTTTGTGCATTTAAACTAAGTTTGTGTTTATTGAACCATCAGAGAGCAGAGGTTTCACTATTTCAGTCGTACTTAAACATTTGGATTTCAGAATATTTTGAATATTATAGATATTTTTTTATTTTTTTTTATTCATTTTTAAGGAATAGACTCTTAGATAACAAAAAAGTGTCAAATGTCAGACATGAAATAACAAATGTGGCAGGCATATAAAGATGCATAAGGAAATATAAAGGTAACGAACATAGTATATATACAGTAACAAGGTAAGAACCCAATACATAATAATAGTGGGCATAGTTAGCACACACCGATGCAGCTAATAACTTGCCATCATGAAGACTACATCTAACAACTGCGTAGCAGGACAAGAGAGAAAAAAACCCCAAAAAAACAACCCACATCTGCCAAAATATAAAAATTAAGCCAACAACATAACCTTCTCATAGCCCCCTACCCTGTATATACTTACCCCAACCTTGGATCCCAAACCTTCCCCCCCCCCCTTATATCCTGCCTCCCCCAAACTACTAAATTAACCTAATTATTACTCCAAGAGCACGCAGGTAACTCTGCGTAATGGGGGCACTGACTTACAATAACCACCAAAACATGTTGGGCTCTCCGGCATATAGGAGAAAAGGTCAATTCAGTTGCAACCTGCGACAATTGAAAAATAAAGCAACATACAACCTAGTGTGACTCTGAGCTGGGCCAGACCCACAATCTGTAACATTGGCAAGGCACATGGAGGAAAAGGGATATACTATGAACCCAATCCTGTAAGCATCCCATATAAGTAAGCTACATGAGAATATATATAACAAAAGCATACTGACATAATCTAATATAATGTAACAGTAGGAGCAGTAACGGAGTAAGAGAACTCAGATCCTGCAACATTTGAAAAAATGTAGTGACCTACAATCAATCAGAATCCTGAGTAAAACCAGTCCCGCAGACTCTATCACTGGAAAGACATGACATTGGAAAGGGGACAACTGGAACATGGCCAATTAAAGCAGTCAGTCCAGCAAACTATATGATCCATGATACTACACACAGTATAGAGGCATAATGACGTAATATAAAATGCGCAAGTAGTAGGAGCAACATCGGTGTAGCAAGTAAGCAAACATATTGTGGAATCTCTAGCAATTAAATGTTTTCTGGTAAACTTATCCAACTAAATCCAAAGCCAATGCAAAGGTTTAGCAAGCAAGATCACAGTACTATATCAATCAGGAGCCAGCTGTAGTTCACCAAGAATGCGATGACCCAGCCATGCGCAACCTCTCCTGGTATAAAGAAGAATTTTGACTCTCTATCAGCCACAACTCAGAGTTTATGATTTTGCACCTCGACTGCGTAATCAGAAAAACTGAGACTTTCACTCCATTGCATTCTAAACGTCCCTTAGTGCGGGTCAATCCCGATCCTGCTAGTGCAAAAATTTAACAATTAAGGTGCAAGGTGGAGCACCAAGGAGGTACAGAATGAAAAGGGATCCCATGAACCCGCTACACTGCGAAATGTGCTGAAAAGGAGTCCCTGCTGTACTTATCACAGAGCCATGTCTCCAAAAACCCTACAGGGGTAGCTCCCTCCACCCTCCCAGGGAGACCCAAATACACACATTATGGTGATGAAGCCAGCCCTCCGTATCAGATTATTTATTCTGCATATTGGACATCTGCACAGGCAGGGTTTTAACCTGTATCTGTAGTTACCCACTGTGTAAATGATCTGGAATATTTATCTACTTGTATCTTCTCTCCCTCCCCAGTGCTGCAGTGCTGTCCAAATGTTTCTCTGACGTCCTAGTGGATGCTGGGACTCCGTAAGGACCATGGGGATATAGCGGCTCCGCAGGAGACAGGGCACAAAATAAAAGCTTAAGGATCAGGTGGTGTGCACTGGCTCCTCCCCCTATGACCCTCCTCCAAGCCTCAGTTAGATTTTTGTGCCCGGCCGAGAAGGGTGCAATCTAGGTGGCTCTCCTGAGCTGCTTAGAATAAAAGTTTAGTTAGGTTTTTTTATTTTCAGTGAGTCCTGCTGGCAACAGGCTCACTGCTACGAGGGACTAAGGGGAGAAGAAACGGACTCACCTGAGTGCAGAGTGGATCGGGTTTCTTAGGCTACTGGACACTAGCTCCAGAGGGACGATCACAGGTTCAGCCTGGATGGGTCACCGGAGCCGCGCCGCCGTCCCCCTTACAGAGCCAGAAGAGACGAAGAGGTCCGGTGAAATCGGCGGCAGAAGACATCCTGTCTTCAGACTAAGGTAGCGCACAGCACCGCAGCTGTGCGCCATTGCTCTCAGCACACTTCACACTCCGGTCACTGAGGGTGCAGGGCGCTGGGGGGGGAGCGCCCTGAGACGCAATATAACAGAATACCTTAGGTGGCAAAACAGAATACATCACATATAGCTCCTGGGCTATATGGATGTATTTTAATCCCCTGCCATTTTACACAAAAAAGCGGGAGATAAGGACGTCGTGAAGGGGCGGAGCCTATCTCCTCAGCACACAAGCGCCATTTTCCCTCACAGCTCCGCTGGAAGGACGGCTCCCTGACTCTCCCCTGCAGTCCTGCTTCAGAATCAGGGTAAAAAAGAGAAGGGGGGGCATTGTTGGCAGCAAATAACAATAATTAACAGCAGCTATAAGGGAATAACACTTATATAAGGTTATCCCTGTATATATATATAGCGCTGGGTGTGTGCTGGCAGACTCTCCCTCTGTCTCTCCAAAGGGCTAAGTGGGGTCCTGTCCTCTATCAGAGCATTCCCGGTGTGTGTGTGCTGTGTGTCGGTACGCGTGTGTCGACATGTATGAGGAGGAAAATTATGTGGAGGCGGAGCAGTTGCCTGCGTTGGTGATGTCACCCCCTAGGGAGTCGACACCTGACTGGATGATTGTATTTAAACAATTAAGTGATAATGTCAGCAATTTGCAAAAAACTGTTGACGACATGAGACAGCCGGAAAATCAGTTAGTGCCTGTCCACCGTCAGGGGCGCTAAAACGCCCGTTACCTCAGTGGGTCGACACAGACCCTGACACAGATACTGAGTCTAGTGTCGACGGTGACGAGACAAACGTAATGTCCAGTAGGGCCACACGTTACATGATCACGGCAATGAAAGAGGCATTGAACCTTTCTGACACTACAAGTACCACAAAGAAGGGTATTATGTGGGGTGAGAAAAAACTACCAATATTTTTTCCTGAGTCAGAGGAAATAAATGAGGTGTGTGAAAAAGCGTGGGTTTCTCCCGATAAAAAACAGCTAATTTCTAAAAAAAATTAGCATTATATCCTTTCCCGCCAGAGGTTAGGGCGCGTTGGGAAACACCCCCTAGGGTAGATAAGGCGCTCACACGTTTATCTAAACAAGTAGCGTTACCGTCTCCTGATACGGCTACCCTCAAAGAACCAGCTGATAGAAGGCTGGAAAATATCCTAAAAAGTATATACACACATACTGGTGTTATACTGCGACCAGCAATCGCCTCAGCCTGGATGTGCAGTGCTGGAGTCGCATGGTCGGATTCCCTGACTGAGAATATTGATACCCTGGATAGGGACAATATTTTGTTAACTATAGAACATTTAAAGGATGCATTATTATATATGCGTGATGCACAGAGGGATATTTGCACCCTGGCATCAAGAGTAAGTGCTATGTCCATCTCTGCCAGAAGAGCGTTGTGGACGCGACAGTGGTCAGGGGATGCGGATTCCAAACGGCACATGGAAGTATTGCCGTATAAAGGGGAGGAGTTATTTGGGGCTGGTCTATCGGACCTGGTGGCCACGGCAACGGCTGGAAAATCCACCTTTTTACCCCAGGTCACTCCACATCAGCAGAAAAAGACACCGTCTTTTCAATCTCAGTCCTTTCGTTCCCATAAGTACAAGCGAGCAAAAGGCCACTCCTTTCTGCCCCGGGGCAGAGGAAGAGGAATAAGACTGCACCATGCAGCCGCTTCCCAAGAGCAGAAGCCCTCCCCTGCTTCTGCCAAGTCTTCAGCATGACGCTGGGGCTTTACAAGCAGACTCAGATATGGTGGGGGCCCGTCTCAAAAATTTCAACGCGCAGTGGGCTCACTCGCAAGTGGATCCCTGGATTCTACAGGTAGTATCGCAGGGGTACAAACTGGAATTCGAGGCGTTTCCCCCTCATCGTTTCCTGAAGTCTGCTTTACCAAAGTCTCCCTCCGACAGGGAGGCAGTTCTAGAAGCCATTCACAAGCTGTATTCCCAGCAGGTGATAATCAAGGTACCCCTCCTGCAACAAGGAAAGGGGTATTATTCCACGCTGTTTGTGGTACCGAAGCCGGACGGCTCGGTGAGACCAATTTTAAATCTGAAATCCTTGAACACTTACATAAAAAGGTTCAAATTCAAGATGGAGTCACTCAGAGCAGTGATAGCGAACCTGGAAGAAGGGGACTATATGGTGTCTCTGGACATCAAAGATGCTTATCTCCACGTCCCGATATACCCTTCTCACCAAGGGTACCTCAGGTTTGTAGTACTAAACTGTCATTATCAGTTTCAGACGCTGCCGTTTGGATTGTCCACGGCACCTCGGGTCTTTACCAAGGTAATGGCCGAAATGATGATTCTTCTACGAAGAAAAGGCATTTCAATTATCCCTTACTTGGACGATCTCCTGATAAGGGCAAGATCCAGGGAACAGTTAGAAGTCGGAGTAGCACTATCTCAGGTAGTGTTACGTCAGCACGGGTGGATTCTAAATATTCCAAAATCGCAGCTGATTCCAACGACACGTCTACTGTTCCTAGGAATGATTCTGGACACAGTCCAGAAGAAGGTGTTTCTCCCGGAGGAGAAGGCCAGGGAGTTATCCGAGCTAGTCAGGAACCTCCTAAAACCAGGACAGGTCTCAGTGCATCAGTGCACGAGGGTCCTGGGGAAAATGGTGGCTTCTTACGAAGCGATTCCATTCGGAAGATTCCATGCAAGAACATTTCAGTGGGATCTACTGGACAAATGGTCCGGATCGCATCTGCAGACGCATCAGCGGATAACCTTGTCGACAAGGGTGTCTCTCCTGTGGTGGCTGCAGAGTGCTCATCTACTAGAGGGCCGCAGATTTGGCATTCAGGATTGGATCCTGGTAACCACGGATGCCAGCCTGAGAGGCTGGGGAGCAGTCACACAGGGAAGGAATTTCCAGGGCCTGTGGTCAAGCTTGGAAACGTCTCTTCATATAAACATTCTGGAACTAAGGGCCATTTACAATGCCCTAAGTCAAGCAAAACCTCTGCTTCAGGGTCAGGCGGTGTTGATCCAATCGGACAACATCACGTCAGTCGCCCACGTAAACAGACAGGGCGGCACGAGAAGCAGGAGGGCAATGGCAGAAGCTGCAAGGATTCTTCGCTGGGCGGAAAATCATGTGATAGCACTGTCAGCAGTATTCATTCCGGGAGTGGACAACTGGGAAGCAGACTTCCTCAGCAGACACGACCTTCACCCGGGAGAGTGGGGACTTCACCCAGAAGTCTTCCACCTGATTGTAAACCGTTGGGAAAAACCAAAGGTGGACATGATGGCGTCACGTCTAAACAAAAAACTGGACAGATATTGCGCCAGGTCAAGGGACCCTCAGGCAATAGCAGTGGACGCTCTGGTAACGCCGTGGGTGTACCAGTCAGTGTATGTGTTCCCTCCTCTGCCTCTCATACCAAAAGTACTGAGAATCATAAGAAGGAGAGGAGTAAGAACTATACTCGTGGTTCCGGATTGGCCAAGACGGACTTGGTACCCCGAACTTCAAGAGATGCTCACGGACGAACCGTGGCCTCTACCTCTAAGAAAGGACCTGCTACTGCAGGGGCCTTGTCTGTTCCAAGACTTACCGCGGCTGCGTTTGACGGCATGGCGGTTGAACGCCGGATCCTGAGGGAAAAAGGCATTCCAGAAGAAGTCATCCCTACCCTGGTCAAGGCCAGGAAGGACGTAACCGCAAAACATTATCACCGCATTTGGCGAAAATATGTTGCGTGGTGTGAGGCCAAGAAGGCCCCTACAGAGGAATTTCAACTGGGTCGTTTCCTTCATTTCCTGCAAACAGGACTGTCTATGGGCCTAAAATTAGGGTCCATTAAGGTTCAAATTTCGGCCCTGTCGATTTTCTTCCAGAAAGAACTGGCTTCAGTACCTGAAGTTCAGACATTTGTAAAAGGGGTGCTGCACATACAGCCTCCTTTTGTGCCTCCAGTGGCACCTTGGGATCTCAATGTGGTGTTGAGTTTTCTAAAGTCACATTGGTTTGAACCACTTTCCACTGTGGACTTAAAATATCTCACATGGAAGGTGTCGATGCTGTTAGCCTTGGCTTCAGCCAGGCGTGTGTCAGAATTGGCGGCTTTATCATATAAAAGCCCTTACTTGATATTTCATTCTGACAGGGCGGAATTGAGGACTCGTCCTCAATTTCTACCTAAGGTGGTTTCTGCATTTCACATGAACCAACCTATTGTGGTACCTGCGGCTACCAGGGACTTAGAGGACTCTAAGTTGCTTGACGTTGTCAGGGCCTTGAAAATATATGTTTCCAGGACGGCTGGAGTCAGAAAATCTGACTCGCTGTTTATCCTGTATGCACCCAACAAGCTGGGTGCTCCTGCTTCTAAGCAGACGATTGCTCGTTGGATTTGTAGTACAATTCAGCTTGCACATTCTGTGGCAGGATTGCCACAGCCAAAATCAGTAAAAGCCCATTCCACAAGGAAGGTGGGCTCATCTTGGGCGGCTGCCCGAGGGGTCTCGGCTTTACAACTTTGCCGAGCAGCTACTTGGTCAGGGGCAAACACGTTTGCTAAATTCTACAAATTTGATACCCTGGCTGAGGAGGACCTGGAGTTCTCTCATTCGGTGCTGCAGAGTCATCCGCACTCTCCCGCCCGTTTGGGAGCTTTGGTATAATCCCCATGGTCCTTACGGAGTCCCAGCATCCACTAGGACGTCAGAGAAAATAAGATTTTACTTACCGATAAATCTATTTCTCGTAGTCCGTAGTGGATGCTGGGCGCCCATCCCTAGTGCGGATTGTCTGCAATACTTGTATATAGTTATTGTTACAAAAATTCGGGTTATTATTGTTGTGAGCCATCTTTTCAGAGGCTCCTTTGCGTTTATCATACTGTTAACTGGGTTCAGATCACAAGTTGTACGGTGTGATTGGTGTGGCTGGTATGAGTCTTACCCGGGATTCAATATCCTTCCTTATTATGTACGCTCGTCCGGGCACAGTATCCTAACTGAGGCTTGGAGGAGGGTCATAGGGGGAGGAGCCAGTGCACACCACCTGATCCTTAAGCTTTTATTTTGTGCCCTGTCTCCTGCGGAGCCGCTATATCCCCATGGTCCTTACGGAGTCCCAGCATCCACTACGGACTACGAGAAATAGATTTATCGGTAAGTAAAATCTTATTTTTTCTAATCCGTGTCAGATTAAACCCTGTGGAGGCTCCTAGACAATGGAAATCTCAGGGCCACCCTCGCAAATTCTCCTCTAATACGTTTTTAATTTTACCAACCAACAGTCTACAACAGGGGTGGGCAATTATTTCAGCTGGGGGGCCGCTTAACACTTCCAGCGAATATTCGAGGGCCACACACAAAATACTCAAAAAGAGATCCCTTTTTACACATTACGGCAGACAGCGTGCCCTTTTTACACATTACGGCAGACAGCGTGCCCTTTTTACACATTACGGCAGACAGCGTCACCCTTTCTACACATTACGACAGACAGCGTCCCCTTTTTACAGATTACGACAGACAGCACCCCCATTTTTATAATTACGGCAGACAGCGCCCCTGTTTTTATACATTACAGCAGACAGCGCCCCCGTTTTTATACATTACGGCAGACAGTGCCCCCGTTTTTACACATTACGGCAGACAGCACCCCCGTTTTTACACATTACGGCAGCAAGCGCCCCCGTTTTTACACATTACGGCAGACAGCGCCCCCGTTTTTACACATTACGGCAGACAGGGCCCCCGTTTTTATAATTACGGCAGACAGCGCCCCCGTTTTTACACATTACGGCAGACAGTCCCTACCCCCCTTTCCCCACCCTCCCCTAAACCTATATAGCAGTCCTTACCCTCCCCTAAACCCATATAACCGTTTTTAACTCCCCTCCCCTGTACTTATATGGCAGCTTTAGCTTTATCCAGGACAGGGGGTTTACCTATTTGTTTGTGGCAGACGATCCCCGCTGTCTGATGATCCGCGCTGCTGCTGCCGCCGCCGCTGCTTCTCCTCACTGGCCGCCGCTTCTTCTCCCCGCTGGCCGCCGTTCCTTCTCCCCACTGGCCTCCGCAGTGCTCCCCACTGGCCGCTTCTGCTCCGAGTCCCCACTGCAGTGCCCACCCAGCGCCGCCCAGCACTTGATAGAGGAAATCCCGGTCAGCTGACCCTGTGACGTGACCGGGATTTCCTCAGCGGCGCCGCGTCTGAGAGCAGTGCAATGACAAGCGGCCTGTCGGGCCTCTTGTCATTGCACTTTGGTGGGGCACAGCGGGCCAGGCAGGATCGGTCCGCGGGCCGCCTGTTGCCCACCCCTAGTCTACAATCTGGAAAGTGTAATGTGAATCTGATGTCTGTGGTTTATGTACTTTAAGTCGTTAATGGGTACATTAATACAGTATTTTCTCTGTAGAGTCTTAATGTAAAGTTTTTTTTTTTTTGAGTTGATTATTTTTTTTTTTCTTTCTTTTGGAAACCATTTACGAAAAGCTTTCAAAATCAAATCAATATTATTTCTCTAGCATCCATAAGAGATATTGGGGGAATCCTAGTACCATAGGGGGCAGCGCTACCTCAGAGCGGACTAGCGGCATTTGGCGCCTTCCTCTGCTTTCAGCTGCAGCAGCAGACACACACAGCTCCTCCAGACTCTCAGGAAACACTTGGGTCAAGAGCCTTCCTGGCTAGGTGCAATTAATAATAATAATAATTTATTATTATTATTATTATTATTATTATTATTCTTTATTTATATGGTGCCACAAGGGTCCCACAGCGCCCAATTACAGAATACATAAACAAATAATCAAACAGGAAAATAGCAACTTACAGTTGATGACAGTATAGGACAAGTACAGGGTAAATAAACATAGTTACATCAGCAGATGTCACTGGAATAAGTATCAGGTGGCAGAAGACTGCTGGATGTGGTGCAGTTGAAGATTATTAAAGTAAGAAAGGATAAGCACATGAGGGAAGAGGGCCCTGCTCGTGAGAGCTTACATTCTAAAGGGGAGGGGTAGACAGACAGGGGTGACACAGATGGGGTACATAGAGAGCGTAGAACAGAGGGTTAGGATGAGATTTGGCTGGGTTTGGTAAAGTGGGTCTTGAGAGATCGTTTGAAGTTTTGTAGAGAGGTGGAGAGTCTGAGGGGGAGAGGTAGGGAATTCCAAAGAAGGGGTGCAGCACGTGAAAAATCTTGGAGGTAGGAGTGGGAGGAAGTAATCCGTAGGCAGGAGAGTCGGCGTGCATTAGCAGAGCGAAGAGGACGGGTGGGAGTGTAAAGGGAGATAAGGTCAGAGATGTAGATGGGAGAGGAGTGGGTGAGGGCTTTGTAAGCGAGTGTGAGAAGCTTGAAATGAATTCTGAAAGGGAAGGGGAGCCAGTGAAGGTCTAGTAAGAGAGGAGAGGTGGACGTAGTGCATTTGGTGAGGAAAATGAGCCGGGCAGCAGCATTGAGGATAGATTGGAGTGGAGAGAGGTATTTGTCAGGAATGCCAGTCAGGAGCAGATTACAGTAGTCCAGTCTGGAGATGACCAGTGAGTGGATAAGAGTCTTAGTAGCATCCTGGGTCAGAAAGGGTCTGATCCTGGAAATATTTTTTAGATGAAAATGGCAGGTTTGTGAGAGGTGCTGAATGTGTGGTTTAAAGGAGAGGGAGGAGTCAAGGATTACTCCAAGACAGCGCACTTGGGGGCTAGAGGAGATAGTAGTGCCATCAATAGATAATGAGATTGTAGGAGGTGAGGTTATGCGGGAGGGAGGAGAAAGATGATCAGCTCTGTCTTAGACATGTTAAGTTTAAGAAAGCGCTGGGACATCCAGGAAGACGTAGCAGAGAGACAGTTGGAGATACGAGTGAGGAGAGCAGGGGAGAGGTCTGGAGAGGAAAGATAGATTTGGGTGTACCTTGGTGTACCCCTACAGTTAGTGGAAGTGAGGGGGAGGTGGAGTCATCAGAGGAGACAGAGAAAGAACGGTCAGAAAGGTAGGAGGACAGCCAAGAGAGGGCAGTGTCACGCAGACCAATGGAGTGAAGAATTTGCAGTAGGAGAGGATGGTCCACAGTGTCAAAAGCAGCAGAGAGATCAAGTAGAATAAGTAGAGAGTAGTGTCCCTTAGAATTAGCAGCATGGAGGTCATTGCATACTTTTGTAAGGGCAGTTTCAGTGGAGTGGAGAGGACGGAAGCCAGACTGGAATGGGTCAAGCAGTGAGTGTGAGGAAAGAAAGGAAGTAAGGCGGTTGTAGACAATACGCTCAAGGAGTTTGGAGGCAAAAGGGAGGAGAGAGATGGGTCGGTAGTTGGAGAGAGTGTTTGGATCAAGTGTAGGTTTTTTAAGAATAGGAGAGATGAGTGCATGCTTGAAGGCAGAGGGGACAGTGCCTGATGAGAGGGACAGATTGAGAAGGTGGGAAAGATGGGAACAAGCAGAAGGAGAGAGGTAGCGGAGGAGACGGGAGGGGATAGGGTCAAGTGGGGAGGTGGTGAGGGGACAGGAACGAATGAGGGCCATGACTTCCTCTCCAGATGCATGGGAGAAAGATGTCCGAGTAGGTACGAGGATGGGGAGGGTTGGTAAGGGATGGGAGAAAGCTGGTTACTGATGGTCTGGTGTGATGTGATGTCCTGACTTATGGAGTCAATTTTGGATGTGAAGTAAGTGGCAAAGTCAAGAGCAGAGAGTGAGGAAGGGAGACGAGGTGGAGGTGGGCAGAGGAGTGAGTTGAGAGTGGCAAAGAGGCGCCGGGGGTTGGAAGACTGGGAGGAGATGAGGTTCTTGAAGTATGACTGTTTAGCAAGAGAAAGGGCAGCACTGAAGGATGAGAGCATAAGTTTGAAATGGAGGAAGTCTGCCTTAGAGCGTGATTTCCTCCAGTGTCGCTCAGCAGTACGTGAGCATTTTTGCAGATATCTGGTGCATTTGGTGTGCCAGAGGTGAGGTGTTAATTTGCGAGGGTGAATAGTGGTTGGTGGAGCAACAGAGTCAAGAGCAGAAGTAAGGGATGCATTGTATGTGGCTTGTTCAGGGCATGAGAGAGAGAGAATAGGAGAGAGAAGTGAATCAAACGGAGGAAAGGAATGTGGTGTCAATAGCTTCAATGTTACACTTGGTGATGGTAGCCTTAGGAGGTAGAGATGGGGAAGTCGAGAGAGATAGGTTAAAGGAGAGCAGGTGGTGGTCAGAGAGGGGAAATGGGGAGTTGGAAAAATCAGAAATATCACAGCGGTGAGTGAAGACCAGATCCAGTGAGCTCCCATTCACATGGGAGGGTGAGGAGCTCCACTGGGAGAGACCAAGTGAAGAGGTGAGGTTAAGGAGTTTAGAGGCAGGGGATTGTGTGGGGATGTCAATAGGGATGTTGAAATCGCCTAGGATAATGGAGGTAATGTCAGAAGTGAGGAAGCCAGGAAGCAAAGTTGTCGATGATTTTGGAAGCAGTGCCAGGGGGGCGGTAAATGACAGCTACTCTAAGATGGACTGGTTGGAAGAGGCGTATGGCATGGACCTCAAATGTAGAGAATGTAAGGGATGGTTCTGGTGGTATGAGTTGGTAGGAGTAACTAGAAGGTAAAAGGACCCCAACACCACCCCCATGGCGACCCCCAGGTCGGGGGGTGTGTGTGAATGTGAGGCCCCCAGCAGAAAGAGCAGCAGGAGAAGTAGTGTCAGAGGGCGTAATCCAAGTTTCAGTAATGGCTAGTAGGTGTAGGGAGTTGGAAATGAAAAGGTCCTTTAAAACTATGTCTGATATGTCATCTCAACTTACTGCTAATACAACAAAAACTCAGCTACTGCAGCAGGCTGTTGCAGACCTCGCTGCCAGGGCAGATGCTCCACAGATGACCCCCCCTCCTCTCCCACTCGGGACCACAGAAACGTGGGCTGCCCGCTTTACTCATAGATTCAAATGAATCGGTACAGGAGGACGGGAGGACATGGATCCCATTAGTGGGGATTCCCCCTCTGTTCAGGATATTGAACCCCTCCTCATTCTAGCTATACAGGATGTGTTAAAGCTCCCTCTAGAGAATACTGCCACACAGCAGTCATTCTTCTTTACACAGAATAAGCAGTCACTTTCCCTGATTCTGCAGAGTTAGATGATCTATTTAACTTGGAAAAATCCAGATAAAAAATACCAAGTGTCAAACAAATTTTTGCACACTTTCCCATTTGCTCCTGAAGGCAGGAAATTCTGGGATGAACCCCCGGCTGGTGACGTATCAGTCTCTCGCCTATCTGAAAAGGTGGTCCTGCCTGCCCCGGTCTCCTTTACCATAAAGGACCCTGGGGACAGAAAAATAGAGACTACTGAAGTCTATCTACACTGCAGCAGGTGCATCGCAAAGGCCGGTCATAGCAGGTTGCTGGATGACCCATGCCATTCACACGTGGGCTACTCCAAATTCAGGAGGGCCTTTCCAGGGATATGCCCCTGGTTACTACGGTGACTCTCCTTAGGCACATTCAGGACACGGCTCGCGTCCTGTGTGACTCTCTCAAGGAGATGGGCAATATTAATGCTAGGACCTCTGCCATGGCAGTGTTGGCACGCAGGGCCTTGTAGTTGCGCCAATGGATGGCAGACTCTGAGTCCAAGTGCAGTGTGTAGTCTATCTCCTTTACTGGGGAATGGCTCTTAGGGGTGGAATTGGATACGTGGATTTCTAAAGTTACTGTGGGGAAATCCACGTTTCTCCCCTCTGGGGCCCCACTGGCTAGACATTCTTACCAGGGGCCGTGATACTCAGTCCTTTTGGTCTAACAGATTTCAATCTAGGGCCAGAGGTGCCTCCAATGTGGCTAGGGGCACCAGAGGTAAGACAAGAAAACCAGGAATCACAGGTTCTCAGGAGAGCACCAGTTCAGTTTCCACTGAGGCCTCAGCATGACTGTGCCCACCCACCCCAAGGGGATCTTGGGGCTACAAGCTGGAGTTCGACGGTGCTCCTCCCCAACGAATTTTCAAATCAAGCTTGACCGGCTTTGGAGGACACGTGTGTTAAGCTGCAACAGGCCATCCTCAAGTTGGTCCAGTCCCAAGTCATTGTTCCAGTGCCACTTCAACAACAGGGAAAGGGTTACTACTCCAACCTTTTCGTGGTAGCAAAACCGGATGGTTCGGTAAGACCCATTCTGAAATCCTTGAACCCTTACCTAAAAGTTTTCAGGTTCAAGATGGAATCCTTGCGAGCAGTGATCGTGGGTCTGGCAGAACAAGAACTCATGGTCTCCCTGGATATCAAGGATGCCTATCTCCATATCCCGATTTGGCCACCTCATCATGCTTACCTGAGGTTTGCCCTACTGAACTATCGCTACCGGTTCCATGCGCTACCCTTCGGCCTGTCCACAGCTCCGAGGGTGTTCACGAAGTTGATGGCGGATATCATGTTCCAACTCCTGGTCCAGGGGGTCAATGTTGTCCCTTATCTGGAGGATCTATTGATAGAAGCGAGATCCAGGGAGCTTTTATTGCTCCATATTGATTGCAGTATTCTGCTTCTGTCTCACCATGGGTGGATCCTCAATTAACAGAAGTCTCACTTGGAGCCAACTCAAAGGCTCCTGTTCCTGGGAATGTTGCTGGATACTGTGGCTCAGAAAGTGTTCCAGAGGAAAAAGCGAGAACACTTTGGGAGATGGTCTGCATGGTTCACCGGCCTACTCGAATATCCATCCACCTTTGCATAATTCAGGATTGTATCCTCGCGACGGATACAAGTCTTGAGAGGATGGGGAGCTGTCACCCAGGGGGCTTCGTTCCAGAGCAGGTGATCAGCCCATGAAGCCCTTCTTCCGATCAGCATTCTGGAACTTCGGGCGATCTACAATGCTTTCATTTAGGTCTCTCCTCCTACTCAAGGATCACGCGATCCAGTCAGTCAGACAACGCCACGGCAGTGGCGTACATCAGTCGACAGGGAGGAACAAAAAAGCGCCTGCATGCGAGAGGTGTCAAAGATACTCCTCTGGGCAGAAAGAAATGCGAGAGCACTGTGCAGTCTTCATTCCAGGAGTGGACAACTGGGAAGCGGACTTCCTGAGTCGTCACGATCTCCACTCGGGAGAGTGGGGGCTTCACCAACAGGTGTTTCAGCAGATCATCGATCGGTGGGGCTGCCCACAAATAGACATGATGGCTTCTCGTCTCAACAAAAAGCTTCCTTGGTATTGCTCGCGAACAGGGACCCTCAGGCGAGGGCAGTAGATGTCTACCTGTTTCCTTGGATTCCATTGCTCCCAAGGGTGCTCAAGCAAATCAGGAATCAAGGAGTTCAGACAATTCTGATTGCCCAGATTGTCCCCGGAAAGCTTGGTACGCGGATCTTCTGGGCATGTCCGTTGAAGACCCTTAGCCTATACCACTGAGAAGAGAATTTCAGCAGGAACCGTTCGTCGATTCGGACTTACGGCGGCTTCGTTTGAAGGCATGGAAGTTGAGCGGAACATCCTAGCTCACAAGGGCCTTTGCAAAAAGGTTATTGCTACCATGATTCATGCCAGAAAACCTGTGACGTCAAAACACTGTCATCCTATCTGGAGGAGATATGTTTCTTGGTGCGGGGAATGCACGTATCCACCTGCGGCGTTTCATTTGAGCCGTTTCCTGCAGGCTGGAGGAGCTGTGTGTGTGTGCTGCTGCAGCTGTAAGCAGAGGAAGGCGCCAAACGCCACTGGTCACGCGCTGTGGTAGCTCCGCCCCCTATCGTACTAGATTCCCCCAATATCCCTTATGGAGTACGAGAAAAGGATTTACCGGTAGGTAAATTAAAATCCTATTTTTGATCCATTATCCCAGGGCCCTAAAGGCGTGTGGCCCATAGGCCGGTGCCTAATCTGCCTGTTTGGTAATCTGGCACGGTTTCTAATATAAGTATATCATCCCCTTTCTGATGTTTTGGTGATCTGGCATACTACTGTATACCTCACAAAATGTGATATACAGATCACTAACATCCAGGGGTAAATTTATTAAAGCTTCTAAAAGAGAAAATTGGTGATATTGCCCAAAGCTACCAATCAGATGCTGTCTATCATTTTTAAAAAGGCAATACAGAAATGAGATTAGTTTCTATGTGCAACATCACCAATTCTCTTTATTTTTTTATTTTTTAAGCTTTAGTAAATTTACCTCCTTAGACTGTTGGCTAATAACTGGTTCGCTGCACCCGCTATCAGGGCATTTAAGACTGATTTCTAGTCGAGCCTCCTCGAGGTTTGAGCAGAAATCTGTGTTAAATGCAACCTATGGGCTATAATTGAATAGCCCTGGCAGATCAATTAGTCCATGGTAATTAACATTAGCTAATTGAATTTGGCCCTAAGCGAGAGGAGCTTCTTCACTGTAACCTGATTGGACACTTTTTCTGTCTGTCAGTAGCATTCCCTATGCATTGCTTTGCTGGAGAGTGCGCTGAATGGTACAGTGCATCCGGAAAGTATTCACAGCGCTTCACTTTTTCCACATTTTGTTACGTTACAGCCTTATTCCAAACCTGAAAAAATTATTTTTTCCCCTCATTCTTCTACACAATACCTCATAATGACAATGTGAAAAATGTGTTTTTGAGATTTTTGCTAATTTTATAAAAAATAAAAAACGAAGAAATCGCATGTACATAAGTATTCACAGCCGTTGCTCAATACTTTGTTGATGCACGTTTGGCAGCAATTACAGCCTCACGTCTTTTTGAATACGATGCCACAAGCTTGGCACACCTATCTTTGGGCAGTTTCACCCATTCCTCTTTGCAGCACCTCTCAAGCTCCATCAGGTTAGATGGGAAGTGTCGGTGCACAGCCATTTTCAGATCTCTCCAGAGATGTTCAATCAGATTCAAGTCTGGGCTCTGGCTGGGCCACTCAAGGACATTCACAGAGTTGCCCTGAAGCCACTCCTTTGATATCTTG
Source organism: Pseudophryne corroboree (assembly GCF_028390025.1). NCBI lineage: Eukaryota > Metazoa > Chordata > Amphibia > Anura > Myobatrachidae > Pseudophryne > Pseudophryne corroboree. The sequence goes on along the minus strand of NC_086449.1, from coordinate 195,662,908 downwards.
GCTGTGTGCTTAGGGTCGTTGTCCTGCTGAAAGATGAACCATCACCCCAGTCTGAGGTCGAGCGCTCTGGAGCAGGTTTTCATCCAGGATGTCTCTGTACATTGATGCATTCATCTTTCCCTCTATCCTGACTAGTCTCCCAGTTCCTGCCTCTGAAAACTTCCCCACAGCATGATGCTGCCACCACCATGCTTCACTGTAGGGATGGTATTGGCCTGGTGATGAGCGGTGCCTGGTTTCCTCCAAACATGACGTCTGGCATTCATGCCAAAGAGTTCAATCTTTGTCTCATCAGACCAGAGAATTTTGTTTCTCACGGTCTGAGAGTCCTTCAGGTGCATTTTGGCAAACTCCAGGCGGGCTGCCATGTGCTTTTTACTAAGTAGTGGCTTCCGTCTGGCCACTGTACCATACAGGCCTGATTGGTGGATTGCTGCAGAGATGGTTGTCCTTCTGGAAGGGTCTCCTCAGAGGAATGCCGTAGCTCTGACAGAGTGACCATCAGGTTCTCGGTCGCCTCCATGACTAGGGCCCTTCTCCTCCGATCGCAAAGTTTAGACGGCCGGCCAGCTCTAGAAAGAGTCCTGGTGGATCTGAACTTCTTCCTTTTACGGATGATGGAGGCCACTGTGCTCATTCGAACCTTCAAAGCAGCAGATATTTTTCTGTACCCTTCCCCAGATTTGTGCCTTGAGACAATCCTGTCTCGGAGGTCTACAGACAATTTGTTTGTCTTCATACTTTGTTTGTGCTCAGACATGCACTGTCAAGTGGGGGGCCTTATATAGACAGGTGTGTGCCTTTCCAAATCATGTCCAATCAACTGAATTTATCACAGGTAGACTCGCATTAAGCTGCAGGATGATCAGTGTAAACAGGATGCACCTGATCTCAATTTTGAGCTTCATGGCAAAGGCTGTGATTACTTATGTACATGTTATTTCTTAGATTGTAATTTTTAATAAATTTGCAAAAATCTCAAAAAAATCTCAAAAAAAATGTTTTTCAAATTGTCATTATGGGGTATTGTGTGTAGCATTTTGAGGGAAAAATTATTTATTCCATTTTGGAATAAGGCTGTAACAGAACAAAATGTGGAAAAAGTGAAGAGCTGTGAATACTTTCCGGATGCACTGTAACGTCCTTGCATGGAGCAGATGGCACTGGCATGATATGTGTGTGTGTGTTGTTAAAAGTTTTTATATAATGAAAAATGTATTTCCAGTTTATTGACCCCTTTTAAAGAAAAGATAATTGCATTGTGTTTTTGTGTGGTCTTTACATTCTTTTTCACGTTTCAGAATATCAAAGTGGAGTCTGGAGATCCCAGAAGTCCTGTGTACGCTGTATATAAAGAGCTGGATTTTTTACTGGTAGCTATAGACTGATTTAAAATGAATTCAAATATTATGAAGTTTAATTTACATTTTCCCACCTATTGAGGCTGCTTAAATTAGCAACAAATGAAAGCATGTGAATACAGGAAATTTCTCTGACACAAGAACTAGTTCACTATCATTAAAGCATGATTTCTGCTTTGGTTCCCTTCTGACAGGTTTTGGCTGAAGGTATGAAAACTGGGGTAACTGAGTGGCCGGAGACCTCGATTGCCAAATCCGCTGTTGAGCTGGTTCAGGAGCTACTGAACGGTGATTATGGTTGTGTTGTGTCTCCTATGTGTTTTTTTGCTGGATTACACTACCTATAGAGCTTCTATATCTGATCTGTCATGAAACTGTTCAGGATTCTACCATTGGAACTGGCATTAATAGCCAGAGCACACTACCTGTGAATAACTAGTGCACGGAGGCCCTATGACTGTTACTGGCCTTACATGCTGCAATATTACAGGAGTTACAGATATGGCCTGTGTATGGCCATATATAGAATAGAATACTGATAGCGTTTTCTGGATCATGACCTGCCAGACAGAGCATTCTGTTTCGCTCCAGAATGCATTTATTTTTTTCATCTGGGGTCTGTTTTCCTCTTGAGGCCACGTCTAATAAGGTTGGCTTTAGTTCCATGGACTTTACATTTCTTAATATTTGCAACTGCTGTCACAGGAACATCAAGCTGCTTTGGGGGTCGCGTTATAACCTTTACTTTCAACATGCTTGTCTATCATTTTTCTGTCTGATCTCCTCAGACAACCCTCTCCTATGGTTTCGCTGGTCCATGGGGGTGATTCAGACCTGATCGCTGGGCTGCTAACTTTGCTGTCCTGCGTTCAGATAGTCGCCACCCCAGGGGCAGTGTAAATTCGCTGTACAAGTGTGCGATCGCATGTGTTCGCCGAGCTACAAAAATCCAGTGTGTGTAGTCTGTGCGCAGCCCAGGACTTACTCCTACAGTGCGATGAGAACAGGCTGATCGGGGCCGGAGCTGATGTCACATACCCTCCCTGAAAACGCTTAGGAATGCCTGTTTTCTCTAACGTCCTAGTGGATGCTGGGGACTCCGTAAGGACCATGGGGAATAGACGGGCTCCGCAGGAGACTGGGCACTCTAAAGAAAGAATTAGTACTACTGGTGTGCACTGGCTCCTCCCTCTATGCCCCTCCTCCAGACCTCAGTTAGAATCTGTGCCCGGACAGAGCTGGGTGCATTTTAGTGAGCTCTCCTGAGCTTGCTAATAAGAAAGTATTTTCTCTAACGTCCTAAGTGGATGCTGGGGACTCCGTAAGGACCATGGGGAATAGCGGCTCCGCAGGAGACTGGGCACAAAAGTAAAGCTTTAGAACTACCTGGTGTGCACTGGCTCCTCCCCCCATGACCCTCCTCCAAGCCTCAGTTAGATTTTTGTGCCCGAACGAGAAGGGTGCACACTAGGTGGCTCTCCTGAGCTGCTTAGTGAAAAGTTTAGTTTTAGGTTTTTTATTTTCAGTGAGACCTGCTGGCAACGGGCTCACTGCATCGAGGGACTAAGGGGAGAAGAAGCGAACTCACCTGCGTGCAGAGTGGATTGGGCTTCTTAGGCTACTGGACATTAGCTCCAGAGGGACGATCACAGGCCCAGCCATGGATGGGTCCCAGAGCCGCACCGCCGGCCCCCTTACAGAGCCAGAAGACAGAAGAGGTCCGGAAAATCGGCGGCAGAAGACGTCCTGTCTTCACCAAGGTAGCGCACAGCACTGCAGCTGTGCGCCATTGCTCCTCAGCACACTTAACACTTCGGTCACTGAGGGTGCAGGGCGCTAGGGGGGGGCGCCCTGAGCAGCAATAAAAACACCTTGGCTTGCGAAAATACATCACATATAGCCCCCAGGGCTATATGGATGAACTTTAACCCCTGCCAGAATCCATAAAAAAGCAGGAGAAAAGTCCGCGAAAAAGGGGCGGAGCCTATCTCCTCAGCACACTGGCGCCATTTTCCCTCACAGCTCAGTTGGAGGGAAGCTCCCCTGGCTCTCCCCTGCAGTCACTACACTACAGAAAGGGTTAAAAAAGAGAGGGGGGCACTAATTAGGCGCAGTATTAACAATACAGCAGCTATAAGGGGAAAAACACTTATATAAGGTTATCCCTGTATATATATAGCGCTCTGGTGTGTGCTGGCAAACTCTCCCTCTGTCTCCCCAAAGGGCTAGTGGGGTCCTGTCCTCTATCAGAGCATTCCCTGTGTGTGTGCTGTGTGTCGGTACGTTTGTGTCGACATGTATGAGGAGAAAAATGATGTGGAGACGGAGCAGATTGCCTGTAATAGTGATGTCACTCCCTAGGGGGTCGACACCTGAGTGGATGAACTGTTGGAAGGAATTACGTGACAGTGTCAGCTCTGTATAAAAGACAGTGGTTGACATGAGACAGCCGGCTACTCAGCTTGTGCCTGTCCAGACGTCTCATAGGCCGTCAGGGGCTCTAAAGCGCCCGTTACCTCAGATGGCAGATAAAGACGCCGACACGGATACTGACTCCAGTGTCGACGGTGAAGAGACAAATGTGACTTCCAGTAGGGCCACACGTTACATGATTGAGGCAATGAAAAATGTTTTACACATTTCTGATAATACGAGTACCACCAAAAAGGGGTATTATGTGCGGTGAGGAAAAACTACCTGTAGTTTTCCTGAATCTGAGAAATTAAATGAGGTGTGTGATGATGCGTGGGTTTCCCCCGATAACAACTGATAATTTCTAAAATGTTATTGGCATTATATCCTTTCCCGCCAGAGGTTAGGGTGCGTTGGGAAACACCCCCTAGGGTGGATAAAGCGCTCACACGTTTGTAAGGGCTCTACCCTCTCCTGAGATGGCCGCCCTTAAGGATCCTGCTGATAGAAAGCAGGAGGGTATCCTAAAATGTATTTACACACATACTGGTGTTATACTGCGACCAGCAATCGCCTCAGCCTGGATGTGCAGTGCTGGATTGGCGTGGTCGGATTCCCTGACTGAAAATATTGATACCCTAGATAGGGACAGTATATTTTTGCCTATAGAGCATTTAAAAGATGCATTTCTATATATGCGTGATGCACAGCGGAATATTTGCAGACTAGCATCAAGTATAAGTGCGTTGTCCATTTCTACCAGTAGAGGGTTATGGACACGACAGTGGTCAGGTGATGCGGATTCCAAACGGCATTTGGAAGTATTGCCTTATTAAGGAGGAGTTATTTGCGGTCGGTCTTTCAGACCTGGTGGCCACGGCAACAGCTGGGAAATCCACGTTTGTACCCCAGGTCGCCCCTCAACATGAGAAGACGCCGTGTTATCAGGCGCAGTCTTTTCGTGGACAAGCGGGCAAAAGGTTCCTCATTTCTGCCCCGTGACAGAGGGAGAGGAAAAAGGCTGCAGAAATAAGCCAGTTCCCAGGAACAGAAACCCTCTCCCGCCTCTGCCAAGCCTTCAGTATGACGCTGGGGCTTTACAAGCAGAATCAGGCACGGTGGGGGGCCCGTCTCAATGAATTTCAGCGCGCAGTGGGCTCACTCGCAAGTAGACCCCTGGATCCTTCAGGTGATATCGCAGGGTTACAAATTGGAATTCGAGACGTCTCCCCCTCGCCGTTTCCTAAAGTCGGCTTTACCGATGTCTCCTTCTGACAGGGAGACAGTTTTGGAAGCCATTCACAAGCTGTATTCCCAGCAGGTGATAATCAAGGTACCCCTCCTGCAACAGGGAACGGGGTATTATTCCACACTGTTGTGGTACCGAAGCCGGACGGCTCGGTGAGACCGATTCTAAATCTAAAATTTCTCTAACGTCCTAAGTGGATGCTGGGGACTCCGTAAGGACCATGGGGATTAGCGGCTCCGCAGGAGACTGGGCACATCTAAAGAAAGCTTTAGGACTAGCTGGTGTGCACTGGCTCCTCCCCCTATGACCCTCCTCCAAGCCTCAGTTAGATTTCTGTGCCCGAACGAGAAGGGTGCACACTAGGGACTCTCCTGAGCTTCTTAGTGAAAGTTTTAGTTTAGGTTTTTTATTTTCAGTGAGACCTGCTGGCAACAGGCTCACTGCATCGAGGGACTAAGGGGAGAGAAGCGAACTCACCTGCGTGCAGAGTGGATTGGGCTTCTTAGGCTACTGGACATTAGCTCCAGAGGGACGATCACAGGCCCAGCCTGGATGGGTCCCAGAGCCGCGCCGCCGGCCCCCTTACAGAGCCAGAAGGCAGAAGAGGTCCGGAAAATCGGCGGCAGAAGACGTCCTGTCTTCACCAAGGTAGCGCACAGCACTGCAGCTGTGCGCCATTGCTCTCAGCACACTTCACACTCCGGTCACTGAGGGTGCAGGGCGCTGGGGGGGGCGCCCTGAGACGCAATAAAAAACACCTTGGATGGCAAAAAATGCATCACATATAGCTCCTGGGCTATATGGATGCATTTAACCCCTGCCAGAATACATAAAAAAACGGGAGATAAGGCCGCCGATAAGGGGGCGGAGCCTATCTCCTCAGCACACTGGCGCCATTTTCCCTCACAACTCCGTTGGAGGGAAGCTCCCTGTCTCTCCCCTGCAGTCACTACACTACAGAAAGGGTTAAAAAAGAGAGGGGGGCACAAATTAGGCGCAGTATTAAAGATACAGCAGCTATAAGGGGAAAAACACTTATATAAGGTTATCCCTGTGTATATATATATATAGCGCTCTGGTGTGTGCTGGCAAACTCTCCCTCTGTCTCCCCAAAGGGCTAGTGGGGTCCTGTCTTCTATCAGAGCATTCCCTGTGTGTGTGCTGTATGTCGGTACGTTTGTGTCGACATGTATGAGGAGAAAAATGATGTGGAGACGGAGCAGATTGCCTGTAATAGTGAGGTCGACACCTGAGTGGATGAACTGTTGGAAGTAATACGTGACAGTGTCAGCTATGTATAAAAGACAGTGGTTGACATGAGACAGCCGGCTACTCAGCTTGTGCCTGTCCAGACGTCTCATAGGCCGTCCGGGGCTCTAAAGCGCCCGTTACCTCAGATGGCAGATATAGACGCCGACACGGATACTGACTCCAGTGTCAACGGTGAAGAGACGAATGTGACTTCCAGTAGGGCCACACGTTACATGATTGAGGCAATGAAAAAATACGAGTACCACCAAAAAAAGGGGTATTATGTTCGGTGAGGAAAAACTACCTGTAGTTTTCCTGAATCTGAGAAATTAAATGAGGTGTGTGATGATGCGTGGTTTTCCCCCGATAACAACGGATAAATTCTAAAATGTTATTGGCATTATATCCTTTCCCGCCAGAGGTTAGGGTGCGTTGGGAAACACCCCCTAGGGTGGATAAAGCGCTCACATGCTTGTAAGGGCTCTATCCTCTCCTGAGATGGCCGCCCTTAAGGATCCTGCTGATAGAAAGCAGGAGGGTATCCTAAAATGTATTTACACACATACTGGTGTTATACTGCGACCAGAAAATCGCCTCAGCCTGGATGCGCAGTGCTGGGTTGGCGTGGTCGGATTCCCTGACTGAAAATATTGATACCCTAGATAGGGACAGTATATTTTTGCCTATAGAGCATTTAAAAGATGCATTTCTATATATGCGTGATGCACAGCGGAATATTTGCCGACTGGCATCACGTCTAAGTGCGTTGCCCATTTCTACCAGTAGAGGGTTATGGACACGTCAGTGGTCAGGTGATGCGTATTCCAAACGGCATTTAGAAGTATTGCCTTATTAAGGGGAGGAGTTATTTGGGGTCGGTCTTTCAGACCTGGTGGCCACGGCAACAGCTGGGAAATCCACGTTTGTACCCCAGGTCGCCTCTCAACATGAGAAGACGCTGTATTATCAGGCGCAGTCTTTTCGTGGACAAGCGGGCAAAAGGTTCCTCATTTCTGCCTCGTGACAGAGGGAGAGGAAAAAGGCTGCAGAAATCAGCCAGTTCCCAGGAACAGAAACCCTCTCCCGCCTCTGCCAAGCCCTCAGTATGACGCTAGGGCTTTACAAGCAGAATCAGGCACGGTGGGGGGCCCGTCTCAATGAATTTCAGCGCGCAGTGGGCTCACTCGCAAGTAGACCCCTGGATCCTTCAGGTGATATCTCAGGGGTACAAATTAAAATTCGAGACGTCTTCCCCTCGCCGTTTCCTAAAGTCGGCTTTACCGATGTCTCCTTCTGACAGGGAGACAGTTTTGGAAGCCATTCACAAGCTGTATTCCCAGCAGGTGATAATCAAGGTACCCCTCCTGCAACAGGGAACGGGGTATTATTCCACACTGTTGTGGTACCGAAGCCGGACGGCTCGGTGAGACCGATTCTAAATCTAAAATCTTTGAACACTTACATACAAAGGTTCAAATTCAAGATTGAGTCACTCAGAGCAGTGATTGCGAACCTGGAAGAAGGGGACTACATGATGTCTCGGGACATCAAGGATGCTTACCTTCATGTCAAAATTTACCCTTCTCACCAAGGGTACCTCAGGTTTATGGTACAGAACTGTCACTATCAGTTCAGACGCTGCCGTAGGGATGGTCCACGGCACCCCGGGTCTTTACCAAGGTAATGGCCGAAATGATGATATTCCTTCGAAGGAAGGGAATTTTAGTTATCCCTTACTTGGACGATTCCCTGATAAGGGTAAGATCCAGGGAACAGTTGGAGGTCGGTGTAGCACTATCTCAGGTAGTGTTGCGGCAGCACGATTGGATTCTCAATATTCCAAAATCGCAGCTGGTTCCGACGACGTGTCTTCTGTTCCTAGGGATGATCCTGGACACAGTCCAGAAAAAGGTGTTTGTCCCGGAGGAGAAAGCCAGGGAGTTATCCGAGCTAGTCAGGAACCTCCTAAAACCGAGCCAAGTCTCAGTGCATCAATGCACAAGGGTTCTGGGTAAAATGGTGGCTTCCTACGAAGCAATCCCATTCGGCAGATTCCACGCAAGAATTTCCAGTGGGACCTGCTGGACAAATGGTCCGGGTCGCATCTTCAGATGCATCAGTGGATAACCCTGTCACCAAGGACAAGGGTGTCCCTCCTGTGGTGGTTGCAGAGTGCTCATCTTCTAGAGGGCCGCAGATTCGGCATTCAGGACTGGGTCCTGGTGACCACGGAGGCCAGCCTGCGAGGCTGGGGAGCAGTCACACAGGGAAGGAATATCCAGGGCTTAGGGTCAAGCCTGGAGACATCACTTCACATAAATATCCTGAAGCTAAGGGCCATTTACAATGCTCTAAGCTTAGCAAGACCTCTGCTTCGAGGTCAGCCGGGGTTGATCCAGTCGGACAACATCACGGCAGTCACCCACGTAAACAGACAGGGTGGCACAAGAAGCAGGAGGGCTATGGCAGAAGCTGCAAGGATTCTTCGCTGGGCGGAAAATCATGTGATAGCACTGTCAGCAGTATTCATTCCGGGAGTGGACAACTGGGAAGCAGACTTCCTCAGCACGACCTCCACCCGGGAGAGTAGGGACTTCACCCAGAAGTCTTCCACATGTTTATAAAACGACAAGTATTGCACCAGGTCAAGGGACCCTCAGGCAATAGCTGTAGACGCTCTGGTAACACTGTGGGTGTACCAGTCAGTGTATGTGTTCCCTCCTCTGCCTCTCATACCCAAGGTACTGAGATTGATAAGATGGAGAGGAGTAAGCACTATATTCGTGGCTCCGGATTGGCCAAGAAGGACTTGGTAACCGGAACTTCAAGAGATGCTCACGGAGGATCCGTGGCCTCTACCTCTAAAAAGGGACCTGCTCCAGCAAGGACCCTGTCTGTTCCAAGACTTACCGCGGCTGCGTTTGACAGCATGGCGGTTGAACGCCGGATCCTGAAGGAAAAAAGGCATTCCGGATGATGTCATCCTTATCCTGATCAAAGCCAGGAAGGATGTAACCGCAAAACATTATCACCGCATTTGGCGAAAATATGTTGCGTGGTGCGAGGCCAGTAAGGCCCGACGGAGGAAATTCAACTGGGTCGATTCCTACATTTCCTGCAAATAGTGTCTATGGGCCTGAAATTGGGGCCCATTAAGGTTCAAATTTCGGCCCTGTCAGTTTTCTTCCAAAAAAGAACTAGCTTCAGTCCTTGAAGTTCAGACGTTTGTAAAAGGGGTACTGCATATACAGCCTCCTTTTGTGCCTCCAGTGGCACTTGGGATCTCAATGTAGTTTGGGTTCCAAAAGTCACATTGGTTTGAAACCACTTGAATCTGTGGAGTTAAAAATATCTCACATGGAAAGTGGTCATGCTGTTGGCCCTTGCCTGGGCTAGACGCGTGTCAGAATTGGGGGCTTTATCCTGTAAAAGCCCTTATCTGATTTTCCATTCGGACAGGGCGGAATTGAGGACTCGTCCTCAGTTTCTCCCTAAGGTGGTTTCAGCGTTTCACCTGAACCAACCTATTGTGGGGCCTGCGGCTACTAGGGACTTGGAGGACTCCAAGTTGCTAGACGTTGTCAGGGTCCTGAAAATATATGTTCCAGGAGGGCTGGAGTCAGGAAAGCTGACTCGCTGTTATCCTGTATGCACCCAACAAGCTGGGTGCTCCTGCTTCTAAGCAGACTATTGCTCGTTGGATTTGTAGTACAATTCAGCTTGCACATTCTGTGGCAGGCCTGCCACAGCCAAAAATCTGTAAATGCCCACTTCATAAGGAAGGTGGGCTCATCTTGGGCGGCTGCCCGAGGGGTCTCGGCATTACAACTTGGCCGAGCAGCTACTTGGTCAGGAGCAAATACGTTTGTAAAATTCTACAAAATTGATACCCTGGCTGAGGAGGACCTGGAGTTCTCTCATTTGGTGCTGCAGAGTCATCCGCACTCTCCCGCCCGTTTGGGAACTTTGGTATAATCCCCATGGTCCTTACGGAGTCCCCAGCATCCACTTAGGACGTTAGAGAAAATAAGAATTTACTTACCGATAATTCTATTTCTCGTAGTCCGTAGTGGATGCTGGGCGCCCATCCCAAGTGCGGATTGTCTGCAATACTGGTACATAGTTATTGTTACCAAAAAATCGGGTTATTACTGTAGTGAGCCATCTTTTCTAGAGGCTCCTCTGTTATCATGCTGTAAACTGGGTTTAGATCACAAGTTGTACAGTGTGATTGGTGTGGCTGGTATGAGTCTTACCCGGGATTCAAATCCTTCCTTATTGTGTACGCTCGTCCGGGCACAGTATCCTAACTGAGGCTTGGAGGAGGGTCATAGGGGGAGGAGCCAGTGCACACCAGCTAGTCCTAAAGCTTTCTTTAGATGTGCCCAGTCTCCTGCGGAGCCGCCAATCCCCATGGTCCTTACGGAGTCCCCAGCATCCACTACGGACTACGAGAAATAGAATTATCGGTAAGTAAATTCTTATTTTTTGAACACTTACATACAGAGGTTCAAATTCAAGATTGGGTCACTCAGAGCAGTGATTAAGAAACCTGGAATAAGGGGACTACATGGTGTCTCGGGACATCAAGGATGCTTACATTCATGTCCAAATTTACCCTTCTCACCAAGGGTACCTCAGGTTTATGGTACAGAACTGTCACTATCAGTTCAGACGCTGCCGTATGGATGGTCAACGGCACCCCGGGTCTTTACCAAGGTAATGGCCGAAATGATGATATTCCTTCGAAAGAAGGGAATTTTAGTTATCCCTTACTTGGACGATTCCCTGATAAGGGTAAGATCCAGGGAACAGTTGGAGGTCGGTGTAGCACTATCTCAGGTAGTGTTGCGGCAGCACGATTGGATTCTCAATATTCCAAAATCGCAGCTGGTTCCGACGACTCGTCTTCTGTTCCTAGGGATGATCCTGGACACAGTCCAGAAAAAGGTGTTTGTCCCGGAGGAGAAAGCCAGGGAGTTATCCGAGCTAGTCAGGAACCTCCTAAAACCGAGCCAAGTCTCAGTGCATCAATGCACAAGGGTTCTGGGTAAAATGGTGGCTTCCTACGAAGCAATCCCATTCGGCAGATTCCACGCAAGAACTTTTCAGTGGGACCTGCTGGACAAATGGTCCGGGTCGCATCTTCAGATGCATCAGCGGATAACCCTGTCACCAAGGACAAGGGTGTCCCTCCTGTGGTGGTTGCAGAGTGCTCATCTTCTAGAGGGCCGCAGATTCGGCATTCAGGACTGGGTCCTGGTGACCACGGATGCCAGCCTGCGAGGCTGGGGAGCAGTCACACAGGGAAGGAATTTCCAGGGCTTATGGTCAAGCCTGGAGACATCACTTCACATAAATATCCTGAAGCTAAGGGCCATTTACAATGCTCTAAGCTTAGCAAGACCTCTGCTTCAAGGTCAGCCGGTGTTTATCCAGTCGGACAACATCACGGAAGTCACCCACGTAAACAGACAGGGTGGCACAAGAAGCAGGAGGGCAATGGCAGAAGCTGCAAGGATTCTTCGCTGGGCGGAAAATCATGTGATAGCACTGTCAGCAATTCCGGGAGTGGACAACTGGGAAGCTGACTTCCTCAGCAGACACGACCTCCACCCGGGAGAGTGGGGACTTCACCCAGAAGTCTTCCACATGATTATAAACCGTTGGGAAAAACTCGACAGGTATTGCGCCAGGTCAAGGGACCCTCAGGCAATAGCTGTAGACGCTCTGGTAACACCGTGGGTGTACCAGTCAGTGTATGTGTTCCCTCCTCTGCCTCTCATACCCAAGGTACTGAGATTGATAAGATGGAGAGGAGTAAGCACTATATTCGTGGCTCCGGATTGGCCAAGAAGGACTTGGTAACCGGAACTTCAAGAGATGCTCACGGAGGATCCGTGGCCTCTACCTCTAAGAAGGGACCTGCTCCAGCAAGGACCCTGTCTGTTCCAAGACTTACCGCGGCGGCGTTTGACGGCATGGCAGTTGAACGCCGGATCCTGAAGGAAAAAAGGCATTCCGGATGAAGTCATCCCTATCCTGATCAAAGCCAGGAAGGATGTAACCGCAAAACATTATCACCGCATTTGGCGAAAATATGTTGCGTGGTGCGAGGCCAGTAAGGCCCGACGGAGGAAATTCAACTGGGTCGATTCCTACATTTCCTGCAAACAGGAGTGTCTATGGGCCTGAAATTGGGGTCCATTAAGGTTCAAATTTCGGCCCTGTCAATTTTCTTCCAAAAAGAACTAGCTTCAGTCCCTGAAGTTCAGACGTTTGTAAAAGGGGTACTGCATATACAGCCTCCTTTTGTGCCTCCAGTGGCACCTTGGGATCTCAATGTAATTTTTGGGTTCCAAAAGTCACATTGGTTTGAACCACTTAAATCTGTGGAGTTAAAATATCTCACATGGAAAGTGGGCCAGGCGCGTGTCAGAATTGGCGGCTTTATCCTGTAAAAGCCCTTATCTGATTTTCCATTCGGACAGGGCGGAATTGAGGACTCGTCCTCAGTTTCTCCCTAAGGTGGTTTCAGCGTTTCACCTGAACCAATCTATTGTGGTGCCTGCGGCTACTAGGGACTTGGAGGACTCCAAGTACTAGACGTTGTCAGGGCCCTGAAAATATATGTTTCCAGGACGGCTGGAGTCAGAAAATCTGACTCGCTGTTTATCCTGTATGCACACAACAGGCTGGGTGCTCCTGCTTCTAAGCAGACTATTGCTCGTTGGATTTGTAGTACAATTCAGCTTGCACATTCTGTGGCAGGCCTGCCACAGCCAAAAATCTGTAAATGCCCACTCCACAAGGAAGATGGGCTCATCTTGGGCGGCTGCCCGAGGGGTCTCGGCTTTACAACTTTGCCGAGCAGCTACTTGGTCAGGAGCAAAATACGTTTGTAAAATTCTACAAAATTGATACCCTGGCTGAGGAGGACCTGGAGTTCTCTCATTTGGTGCTGCAGAGTCATCCGCACTCTCCCGCCCGTTTGGGAGCTTTGGTATAATCCCCATGGTCCTTACGGAGTCCCCAGCATCCACTTAGGACGTTAGAGAAAATAAGAATTTACTTACCGATAATTCTATTTCTCGTAGTCCGTAGTGGATGCTGGGCGCCCATCCCAAGTGCGGATTGTCTGCAATACTGGTACATAGTTATTGTTACCCAAAAAAATCGGGTTATTGCTGTAGTGAGCCATCTTTTCTAGAGGCTCCTCTGTTATCATGCTGTTAACTGGGTTTAGATCACGAGTTATAGGGTGTGATTGGTGTGGCTGGTATGAGTCTTACCCGGGATTCAAAATCCTTCCTTATTGTGTACGCTCGTCCGGGCACAGTATCCTAACTGAGGCTTGGAGGAGGGTCATGGGGGGGAGGAGCCAGTGCACACCAGGTAGTTCTAAAGCTTTACTTTTGTGCCCAGTCTCCTGCGGAGCCGCTATTCCCCATGGTCCTTACGGAGTCCCCAGCATCCACTACGGACTACGAGAAATAGAATTATCGGTAAGTAAATTCTTATTTTAGTTAGGTTTTATATTTTCAGAGAGCTTCTGCTGGCAACAGACTCTCTGCTACGAGGGACTGAGGGGAGAGAAGCAAACCTACTAACTGCGGCTAGGTTGCGCTTCTTAGGCTACTGGACACCATTAGCTCCAGAGGGATCGAACACAGGAACTTAACCTTGGTCGTCCGTTCCCGGAGCCGCGCCGCCGTCCCCCGCGCAGAGCCAGAAGACAGAAGCCGGCGGGTGAAGCAAGAAGACGTCAAAATCAGCGGCAGAAGACTCCTGTCTTCATATGAGGTAGCGCACAGCACTGCAGCTGTGCGCCATTGCTCCCACACTAACCCACACACTCCGGTCACTGTAGGGTGCAGGGGGGGGGGGGGGGGGGGCGGGCGCCCTGGGCAGCAATTGAGTACCTCCTGGCAAAATAGGGCATATATACAGCTGGGCACTGTATATATGCATGAGCCCCCGCCATTATTTTTACACAAAATCGCATGACAGAAGCCCGCCGCTGAGGGGGCGGGGCTTCTTCCTCAGCACTCACCAGCGCCATTTTCTCTCCACAGCTCCGCTGAGAGGAAGCTCCCCAGGCTCTACCCTGCAGACTCACGGTAGAAAGAGGGTAAAAAGAGAGGGGGGGCACATAAATTTAGCGCAATAATCACAAATACAGCAGCTACTGGGTAAACACTTAAGTTACTGTGTAATTCCTGGGTTATATAGCGCTGGGGTGTGTGCTGGCATACTCTCTCTCTGTCTCTCCAAAAGGCCTTGTGGGGGTCCTGTCCTCAAATAGAGCATCCCCTGTGTGTGTGGTGTGTCGGTACGATTGTGTCGACATGTTTGACGAGGAAGGCTATGTGGAGGCAGAGCAGGTGCAGATGAATGAGGTGTCTCCGCCGACGGCGCCGACACCTGACTGGATGGATATGTGGAAGGTGTTAAATGATAATGTAAACTCCTTGCATAAAAGGTTAGATAAAGCTGAAGCCTTGGGACAGTCGGGGTCTCAACCCATGCCTGTTCCTACAGCGCAGAGGCCGTCAGGGTCTCAGAAGCGCCCACTATCCCAAATTGTTGACAGATATCGACACGGATTCTGACTCCAGTGTCGATGGCGATGTTGCAAAATTGCAGCCTAAAATGGCTAAAGCCATCCGCTACATGATTATGGCAATGAAGGATGTATTGCATATATCAGAAGAAAACCCTGTCCCTGACAAGAGGGTTTATATGTTTGGGGAGAGAAAGCAAGAGGTGACTTTTCCCCCTTCACATGAGTTAAATGAGTTATGTGAAAAAGCGTGGGATTCTCCTGATAGGAAAGTGCTGATTTCCAAAAGGTTACTTATGGCGTACCCTTTCCCGCCAACGGACAGGATGCGCTGGGAATCCTCCCCTAGGGTAGACAAAGCTTTGACACGCTTATCTAAGAAGGTGGCCCTGCCATCACAGGATACGGCCTCCCTAAAGGATCCTACGGATAGGAAGCAGGAAGGTATCCTGAAGTCTGTTTATACACATTCAGGTACTCTACTGAGGCCGGCAATTGCGTCGGCCTGGATGTGTAGTGCTGTAGCAGCATGGACAGATACTCTGTCTGAGGAACTGGATACCTTGGACAAGGATACTATTTTACTGACCCTGGGGCATATAAAAGACGCTGTCCTATATATGAGGGATGCCCAGAGGGACGTTTGCCTACTGGGCTCTAGAATAAATGCAATGTCGATTTCTGCCAGAAGGGTCCTGTGGACTCGGCAATGGACAGGTGATGCCGACTCTAAACAGCACATGGAGGTTTTACCTTATAAGGGTGAGGAATTGTTTGGTGGATGGTCTCTCGGACCTAGTTTCCACAGCTACGGCTGGGAAGACAAATTTTTTGCCATATATTCCCAGACAGCCTAAGAAAGCACCGTATTACCAAATGCAGTCCTTTCGATCACAAAAAGGCAAGAAAGTCAGAGGTGCATCCTTTCTTGCCAGAGGCAGGGGTAGAGGAAAGAAGCTGCACAATACAGCTAGTTCCCAGGAACAGAAGTCCTCCCCGGCTTCCACTAAATCCACCGCATGACGCTGGGGCTCCACAGGTGGAGCCGGGAGCGGTGGGGGCACGTCTCCGAAATTTCAGCCACCAGTGGGTTCGCTCACAGGTGGATCCCTGGGCTATACAGATCGTGGCTCAGGGATACAAGCTGGAATTCGAAGTGATGCCCCCTCACCGTTACCTCAAATCGGCCCTGCCAGCTTCCCCCATAGAAAGGGAGGTAGTGTTAGCGGCAATTCACAAATTATATCTCCAGCAGGTGGTGGTAAAGGTTCCCCTCCTTCAACAGGGAAGGGGTTACTATTCTACAATGTTTGTGGTACCGAAACCGGACGGTTCGGTCAGACCCATATTGAATTTAAAGTCCCTGAACATTTACCTGAAAAGGTTCAAGTTCAAGATGGAATCGCTCAGAGCGGTCATTGCAAGCCTGGAAGAGGGGGATTTTATGGTGTCTCTGGACATAAAGGATGCTTACCTGCATGTCCCCATTTATCCACCTCATCAGGAGTACCTCAGATTTGTCATTACCAATTCCAGACGTTGCCGTTTGGTCTGTCCACGGCACCGAGAATATTTACCAAGGTAATGGCGGAAATTATGGTGCTCCTTCAAAAGCAAGGAGTCACAATTATCCCATACTTGGACGATCTCCTCATAAAGGCGAGGTCCAGAGAGCAGTTGCTGATCAGCGTAGCACGCTCTCAGGAAGTGTTGCAACAGCACGGCTGGATTCTGAATATCCCAAAGTCGCAGCTGATTCCTACGACGCGTCTGCCCTTCCTGGGCATGATTCTGGACACGGACGTGAAGAAGGTGTTTCTCCCGGCGGAGAAGGCTCAGGAGCTCGTGACTCTGGTCAGAGACCTCTTAAAACCAAAACAGGTGTCGGTGCATCACTGCACGCGAGTCCTGGGAAAGATGGTGGCGTCATACGAAGCCATTCCCTTCGGCAGGTTCCATGCGAGGACCTTTCAGTGGGATCTGTTGGACAAGTGGTCCGGATCGCATCTTCAGATGCATCGGCTGATCACCCTGTCCCCAAGGGCCAGGGTGTCTCTTCTGTGGT